>NC_056739.1:471178756-471261256 GCF_019279795.1 Protopterus annectens
TAAGGCTCTTGTGTCCCTACTCAGCCATGGTACATAGTTTGCCTTGACTCTGATTTTTCTAGTGGGTACAACTTTGTTGAGGACATTTAAGAGAGTGCTATTAAAGTATTCAACGGCTTGGTCTAAACCTAGGATTAGTAGTGGTTTTCAGTTAGTTTGTTTTAGAGTAGAGTTTAGCTCCTGTATATCATGGTCATCTCTAACTTGTCTAAAGTTTATGGACTTGGGTATGTTGGTGCATTTGCGAAGGAGAAAAATGGGGAGATGATCACTGAGACCATCTGGTAGGCAACCTGTCTGGTAGTTTTGTTTGGGGCAATTGACTAGTGTCCAATCTAGAATGGATTGCTTATGGGTTATGTTATCAACTTTAGTAGGTTTTTGAATGAGTTGTGAAAAACCAAAGAGATTAAAATGATTAGTGGGGTTGTTAGAATTACAGGCTATCCAGTCAGTATTTAGATCACCTAGTAAGATAGTTTCTTGTTGCAGATTCTCTGAGGTCCACTGTAATATTTCCTCAATAGTAGGGGAGTTGATTCCTGGGGAATATAACAGCAAAGAATATTAATTTTTTTTGTTATTGTTTAAGTATATAATTGTAAATAAGATTTAGGCATTTTGAAACTTGGGAAGTGGGATTTGTAGAGGTTTCATTTTGAGGTTATTTTTAAAGAAAATTCCAATTCCGCCTCCCTTCTTGCTTACTCTATCTAGTCTTAAGATATTGTGTCCTAGTGGGAGGATTTCTTCATTTTGGGTGTTGGGTTTTAGCCAGGTCTCAATGATTGTTAGTATGTGTGGGGAATAGAGGGTTATAAATGCATGTAGGTCAGGAAGCTTATTGGATATGCTCCTGGTGTTGATGTTGAGAATTAGCAGGTCAGAGTTTTGTTTGTTTGAGGGTGGAGTATTAAGTGGACCTGGGTTTGGGTGTATGTTACCTGATATAAGTAGGCGCTTTGTGATCAGTAGTATGTATTTAATTGTAAGTGTTATTTCTAAGTTGGATCTGACTGATATGTTAGTAGTATAAGATGTAGTTATGTGGAATTTATGTATGTGTAGTTTTGAGCTGTCTCTAAATAGTGTGGGACTGATGGGAAAGTTTGTGTGTGAGTTTGTCTTTATGGAACTATGTGTAGTATGGAATAAAATGTTTTCCAGAGTGTTTGTGTGTATACAAGTGATGTTTGTTAGGTACGTGAGGGTTAGGAAGAGAAATTCTAAGGTGATTTGTGTTTTTTGTGGGAGTAGTAGTTTACAGTAGACAAGCCCTCCTGCACCATCAATGTATGGGTTTTGCCCTCACCTTACCTTTACTTAAATCATTAACCACATGGTGCAAATTATGCTGAGAGGAGGAAAGACCACATAGAGAGAATGGCTGTTAGTCTGCAGAAAAACAGCGACAACATTGATTATGTATAGGTGACAGGAAGAAACTGTATAACATATTGCTGATATTTCTGATTGTTCCTCTCTGTTACGAGATTTCAGCCAAATAGACATTCAGCTGAATGGGCTTTCAGCCATTTGGATATAGTCATTAGGGGATTTGATTATATGGCATTTAATCAAATTTGATGGCTTATTATATACCAAACATTAGCGGACAGGAGTTCCGCTGTGGCGACCCCTAACCGGGATAAGCCGAAAGACACAACATTATATATGTGTGTTTATCTGAGCGTGTATGTATACTGATGATGGGGAACATTTACAAACATTTTTTGATTTTTTCCTTTAAGATTTCGAGTAGTATTGGTAGTAGTAGTAGAACTAGTAGTAGCTTTATTAGCAGAAGTACTAGTAATAGCAGTAGTACTAGTAGTAGTTTTAGTAGTACTAGTACTAGTAGTGGTAATAAAAGTAGCATTAGTAGTTTAAGTAGTAGTAATAAGAGTAGTAATTTTAGTGCTAGCATAACTACTAGTAGTAGTAGTAGGAGTACTAGTAGTAGTTTTAGTGATAGTAGTAGTAGTACTAGTAGCAGTAATAATTGTAACAGTAGTAGTTTTAGTAGTAGTACTAATAGTACTTTTAGTAGTAGTAGTAGCAGTAGTACCCTAGTAGTAGTAGTAGCATTAGTAGTAGTTTTAGTAGTAGTGGTTGTAGTACTAGTATAAGTTTTAGTAGTAATAGTAGTTGAAATTTCTAATCTCTACCACATTTCTCAGAATAATGATTTCTTGTTGGATTTAATATGATTTAAATGTGCTTATCTTCAAATATACTTCATTATAAACCATTCCAGAATCCTCTCTTTTGTATGTCTAACGTGTGTTTGTATTAAGGTGTGTACACTTAGATCATGCAGTGAATGAGATGTTACTCTTAAAATTATGATGCACAGTTTAGTGTTCTTTGGAATGATAAACAAGACAACACTAAGAATTCTGACAGTTTGAAGATCAGCAGTGAGGAAGCTGACCCTGAGAATTTGACAAAGGGTTTTAGCAAATAAACATTTTATCATAGAAGTATTAAATGACATCAGAAAATTACACAATATAAAACATTTTCACAAGCTTGTCCAGCTGTTCAGGTGAAATGTTGAGTCTTTAACTACTGCTATTATTCGTGTTATATGGATGTCATAACCTGTACAAATTAAATGGATCTCCTCATATCTGTTACTATGAATTGAATTGTGTTGTACTTTAAAACAAAATTTACAGTAACATTAAAACACGATCTTTGATAAGGAAGCAACTACTTAAAACGCTACATTTTCAAGCTATCTTTAACATAATCCCCAGGATTTACTAATCTTCCATGTAAGACAAGATTAGTTTTACATGGAAACGCCAGTCTAAGAGTATGACAGCAGCACACCATGCATATTAATGAGGGCACGCTACCTCAACTCTAAAGCTTACACAGAGCATGGACGAGTGTAGGGGGCATGTCGGACTGCCGAGCAGTCCAAAAATCCACACCCCTGCAATGAAGAAACGCCGCAATTTCAAGTTACATGAGTGAGTCAGCTCACATGTGCACAATGTAACACTACACTCCCCCATATGTTAAACAACTGACAAAATTAAAACTAGAAAGAGTTTTTTTATTTTTTTTACTTTCATCCGATATAGCTGCCCGTATTTGCTCATGTTTTCGTGGGTTTGCCCATTGCTTAGCTACAGTTAGCAGCTTAGACACCAGAAGAGGATAATAAGAAAAATATATGCAAATTAAGCAAAATAGCAATAGCGTAGTGGTTAGAACCTTTGCACAAAGATAAAGCATTCCCAGTTCGAGTCCCACTACTGCACATTCCAGTTTCTGTTGGAAATCTGTATACAGAAATATTTCCTGACATTTTTTATGTATAAGGTTTGTAAAAAGCATTGACATGTTAAATGTAGTAGTGAACGAATTATATATAGATATATATATATATATATATATATATATATATATATATATATATATATGGAGGTGAAATGGTTATGCATTCTGAGGCATGAGTACCCTATTTTAAGCAATATAAAGTACTGCTAAGCAAATTTTACCAGTATTGAGCATATTTAAATCCAATTGCTCATAGCTGCGCACCGCGTTAACCAGTGCAATGTCTTTGTGCATAGCTGTGCACTGCGCTAACCAGCACAAACACAACGTATTTGCACATAGCTGTGCACCGCGCTAACCAGCACAATGTTAGGCAACGTTGAGCAAAGTCGGTTAAACACGGCCACACCTCCTTTACTGTACCTTAACCAGTCAGGTCTGCCCAGCAGCAGTGTCAGGGCTCAAACTCAGGATACTGTGCACTATAGTCACAGTATTTAACCACTAAGCCATGACAGCATTTCATAAACATGCACTTTCAACAGACACATATCTATCAAAGGAATTGTAAACATTGCCAACATCAGCTAAGCAGGCGTGCCTACAGCTGAGTTTTTCCAGAAGTGGCCAATCACAAATAAGTGCGGGGAATGAGGCATATTTAAGCTCCACAGTCAGGAATACTTGCTATAACTGGTTGTAGCTTCCTTCTGCAGTCAGTATGGCCGGTGTTGGAGAAGGGACTCGATTTAGAATGCAACGCTGGAGCATTGAGGAGTCCAAAGTAATGGTTTAGGTCCTTGTCCACAATCATGAAGAAAGACTCCTGCAGGGCCAGTACCAGGGTACCCAATATAAAACGGAAGCCTGGAACAGTCTTGCCCGTGATCTCAACAGTGCCACTGGTGTTCCTCGGACTGGTGAGCATGTCAAGTGCCATTATTCTGACCTGAAGCAATGCAGGGAGGATCAACTGGACCAGTGGATCCAGGAATCCCATGCGATGCCTAATGCCCCAGTACTGAGTAAGTAGCCATTGTATTAAGTAGTTAAGATTTGCTATGCTTGTCTATACTATGGATAGGTATGTCTCAATATCACTGCATTTACTTTGCAGCTGCAGGTGTCCGGGCAATGAACCAGCAAGCCCATGAAGATAGGCTGCAAAGGCTGCGTCATCAGGCAGGTTAGTAATTATTCTGCAATCTGTAATTGTTATATAAAATAAATGAGAGAGCCTTCAAAAAGTCTTTTAACCCAATAAATAAAGGTGTAATAATCCTTTAATAAATGTATAATTCCTGGAGTGCGTCTGTGTCATTTTCTTTGATATGTTGTTGTACTGTTGCATTCTACAAATAGTAGTGTTGTATTAAGTAGTGTCAACCCACACTTGGGTAGGCCCATATAATGTGGATGAAGGGAGTGCCAGTAGCTTTTTTGCATACTTACAGCCCTCAATTTTTGGTTCATGCCCAGCATGTACAGGTTAATCTGGCACATGAGTAGCTTGGTATTGTGTTCCCCAGAAATGTCAGTGTGCTGCCAGAAATGTAGGGAGCTGTTAACATATAACTGATACGTTCACCTGAACATATCTAGATAATTATATGAAAGTAGAGCTGTCAGTGTACCATCTTAGCAGTAGTGTGTGTGAGCAACTCTCAAAATATGTTGCAGTAACATCTGCATCTTGGGCAGTTTGTATGTAAGATACAGCTCATGTATATAATGATCTAGCAAAATCCAGTTGCACAATATAAGGACATTGGGTAGTGTAATAATACATGTTAGGGTCATATGACTGCAGTTAATAGGAATGTAGTGAAAACTAGAAGGATATATAAGTTGTTAATTGAGCTATCTTTTTCCACCCTACTGTATGTGCATAAAAAATGCAATTCCACACCTCAGTCGGTATGTCTAATCTCAAAACATTTGTTGGGACATATGTCCTATTGGTTTATAAATATTTGCATTTATTTCTATGCATGTGCCCTGTTAAAATACCACATTTTTGGTGGCCTGTTGCCATCAATTAAACCTGTATGCTGTTGTAATGTCCATTATTGTTCTATATATGCATGTGTTATGCTTGCTTTTAAACTGTTGAAAATCTGGTGTGTTGGGTTAATGGGAATACTTCTGCATGCTGTTATAACTAATTGGGAATGCTGTTGACTGTTACTAACCCATATCTTTATTAAACTCTCCAAATCATAGTTCGTATGGGAAGGCCAGTCCCAGCGGACCCACCTGTCCCAACTCAGCTGGCCATGGCACCTGGCACCAACAGATCTGGTGCCCAGCCTGGGACCTCCTCCACCATTGACCCTGTGCCACCTTCAGGTAGAAGAGTTGCAGGGGATGGGGCTCGGCCCACCCCATGCAACCGTAGTCGTAGGAGGGCCACCTATCACTCTTCAAATAGTCCGGGCTGTGGTGCGTAGATATATTGAACGTTCTGTTGCAGAACCTCTACTCAAGCTTGAGGCCCGAGTGGCGCAACTCCCAGGTCAGCCTGCCCCTCCTACACAGCCCCCAGCACAGCCATCCTCTGGGCCTAGAAGGTGCAGTGGTGACTGCCCATGGGTGGGGACCTCAGTCCCACTGTTTCCATCTGGGGGCTCATGGGCTTGCTATTTCCAAACATCCATCCCCGTCAAAGGTGTTCACCCACCAAATGTGTCATATACTGCCCCTGTATGCATCTTGTTTGTCTTGTCTGTTTACCTCCACAACCTACCTCCCCAAATATACCTACTTCCCCTATGCCACATTCTACTCTCACCTGAAAAAAAAAAGGGCAATCTGCTCCCCAAAAAAAATTAGGCCCCATACATAGCTGCCCATTTTGCACACATGTCCACTGGACAAATGAAATATTATTTAATTGGCATTACAACATACTTTGTTGTCCTCACCCCTCTATTAGGGGTTGAAGGGTTCCTATCTACCTCCAAATTTATTGCATATGCACAGCTGTTGCTGTTGAAGAAATGGGCAGCTATGGACCTTCCCTACACCCATCCTGCACATCCCGAGCTATTTTCCATACTGTCTTTCCCTCTTTGTGCCCCTTTTTCACCACTTTCCTATCTCCCCATTTTTCTTTTCTTTCAAAGAAATGAGCGCGGGGGTTAGTGAAAGTAAGCACTATTAAGCAGTAGTTAGTAGGTTTGTGCGAGTTTGCGCTTGTTTTTGCTTGGCTAAGCAATGTGCAGCATTGCGCAAACCCACACAAACCTGCTTATAACTGCTTAAAAGTGCCTTAGACACTCTGTATGTGAGGGCCCTTGTTCTGCTCAGCAGCAAAACAAAACACCTCTGTAAGTCTCGAACCCCAGACCTTGCACACACTACACAACATGAAGTACCACTAAGCCACAGTAGATATACATCAAGTTGGTGCTTAAATAAATATATCATGCATCAGAATTAGTGAATGTAAAGGAAAAATAGGAATACCTTACCACACGACTTGTTCTGTGGATGTTGACCAACAGTTGTTGTGGGATTACATTACATGACTGTGATAAGAGAAGCAGCCATTCTAGCAGGAAATAATGTTACACCATCACTTTACAACCCCACACAGTATCACAGCAGGACAAACACTGGCATATCTGTTTAGGGCAGAGGCCATACCTCCCAACTGTCCCTAATTTTCAGGAATGTCCCTGATTTTGAAACAAATTTTAGCTCTGTCCCTCTGAATCCCTGTGGAAACTACTGACTTTGGCGAGAAAGGTGGTGAATTACACTTAATGAATAATGACAATAATTAAGAGTTAGACACTTATTTTACTTCAGAAAAGGTGTATTAATTCATATGCTCTGATTCTCCCAATGTCTCAACTTAATGGCACTAATATTTTAAAGGTGTCCCTGATTGTGCCTGACTTTTTCTTGACTTTTCCCTGAGTCTGCTCAAATATGTACCTGAGTGGTTGAGAGGTCTGGCAGAGGCAGAAACACAGAGGCATATCAGCCTTTCTGCTGTTACACACTGTGAAAATAGTTTTGGAAGGAGTTTTGAAAGCATACCCTTATGTAGGAATACAACACTGAAATACAAATGGATGTAGCCATGTACTGGTAGCAACCAACTGTAAGAATGCCATTGCTCTGTTGCTGAAAAGACCTGCGTGGTGCACAGACAAAATATAACAGGCTATTCTCTGGCTATCATTTGGATAGGTCCACAGTTAGGAGTTACGCAGACAGACTACTTGCCTTGATAAACTAACATATATACAGCAACCCTGTAAGTCCAGCAAGATAAAATCCACACAATAGTAATTACGCTCTCTGTACTTCTGCAGCCCTACCCAAATGTAGAATATACCTGTGTGTGCAGGGTCCACCAAGGATGTAGGTAAGCATACTCATTGTACTGAAATGTGTCCAGTTTTTCTGAGCAGCTTGTGTTAATGCAAACACTGAAAAAGTACAAACTGTTTATAAATGAGTAAATGAATATTCACAGTATAGCAGTTCACAAACAATTCTTGTGCCAAAGGAATACATCTCAATAACTAGCTTTGTATGGCAGTTAATTGTAACAGTTGAAAAGAAAGTACATCTTTCCATGTATCTTGGGGTAGCATTTTGAGGGGTGAGTACATTTCTACACTGACAAATAGATACTGGAAGCAGCAACATTAGGTCTGAGTACAAATTGTAAATCTCTGGCTACACCCCTGGCTTCTGATATAAGAACTATACCAACCTTCTGTCTTAAACAATGATGTCCACAGCAAACAAGTATGATCTCCATCTTGGAAAGCTGAAAGGGCCACGCCTACGAGTCAGCAATTTATAGCACTGGGTTGCTATGACAGTGATTACTGCAATTACTACACAGCAGGCTGCATGCAATTAGCAAATGGTGGCCACTAATTGGTGCAGAGGCCATCACATGTTCATGTACAAATTCCTACAAAAGCAGGCTGCAATCTCTGCCAACAAACTCAATCACTCTATTGCAGAGACTGACAGAGAGAGAGAGAGAGAGAGAGACAGAGTGAGAGAGACAGAGAAAAGGAAAAATAAATATTACCAAATCATACAAAGGAAAGGTATGTGACACATATGTATTTACTGGCGTGTAGTAGATGTTATTGAGGAATAGTCTACATAATGTGAACCATTCATATGTGGCAGCAGTACTTCTTTATGCAGAGATGTTCTGCTTTACTGCTATGGACAATACTGTGAGCACCTGTGGGTAATGGGACATACCTGTGAAATGTGTAGCTCAGCATTAAATGTCAAAGATCTGATCAATGTTATCTGTGTTTTGTATAGTAGTGTGACCAATGGCTGTTGGGGGATTAGCGCTGACATTATATAAACATGGGTGTGACAGGACAACACATGCATGATAGTCATATTAAAGTGTAGCTTAGCATTGGCAACTGTTGTAGCAGTCTAGTATGCTTATCTAGCATCTGTTGCCATATATACCCCCATAATGTTAGTGTGTGTTCATATGTAACACTTGTTTGTGTTGCAGCAAGGCCCAACAGTTCAGCTGTGAGGTCCAGGGACTTACAACAGTGTAGAACTTGTGTGTGTATGCCACACACATACGGAGAAATATATATGTGTCATATATATTCACATCTGTATATGTCCATAGAGCAGGGGACATATTGCAACTGTTTGTGAATGCGGGAGATATATATGTTGGTGAAGGTTAGTATGCGCATATTTGTATGTAGGTTTTAGTGTGTGACAAACAAGACAGCATACAGTGCTGGTATATGACATGTGGTGGTTAAACACTGTGGGTGGTTTGTTCAGTTTGCAATGTTGAAGCCAGGAAGGCCTGCTAAAGCTTCCTGGGCTGTGAACATCTTCAATGCATTTATCCCAAGACTGTGCAATTTTATTACATTACTGTACACCTTACACCCTTTGTATAATTGATATTTTCACTATGAAAGGTGAAATGTATATGTGCCTACGTATATATGTATATGTAGACCAATGGATGTGTATGTATGTATATGTATATATATATATATATATATATATATATATATATATATATATATATATATATATATATATATATATATATATATATATATAGATATATATATATATATATATATATATATATATATATATATATAAATATATATATATATATATATATATACTCATACACACCTACATCTACTTGTTGCAATAGATTCTCTGTACTGTTGACTGACTGTGATGGTCAATATGTTTGTGAATACGTCAAAGATATGTATCTGTGGAATAGCTTAGTGGGAAACTGTTTATGTCATGGTATTATGGGTCCTTACTTTAATCTTAGCAAAAGCTAAGTATTCTGTTGCTAGGCAGAGCAAGTGCTATTGCATACAGTGTGAGTAAGTCCCTTGGTTTTAACGAGGGTGTGTCATTGGAGGCTAAAGAGCTACATCTATGATTATTGATTGGTACCGATGTTGAATGCAAATCCTGTGTGTACTGTAGTACTACTTGAAGCTCTGGGCCTGTACAGCAAAGTATGGTGTATGTCCACATTGCTTGCATCCACTGTTTTGTGTGGTCCCTGTATTCATCAGAAATTACATTTCTCTAAGATTAAGTTTGTGTAAATACTGACACACAGTACTGTATAGTACACATTGAAAGCTTATATGGGTTGTCATACCTTTGTGTTCAGTAATTATGTCTGATGTGTTTGTGGGTATGTCTGTAACATATTCTTTGACATATATGTGGTAAAACATATAACTGCGTATCTAGCAACATTCATAGTGTACTACAGCAGTATGCAACCTATATTCCCAATTGTGCACATATTTTGGCCACGGGTTTGCCGCTTGATGTATATCTGCTGTGGCTAGGTGGTGCATCGTGTTGCATACAGTGTGCTAGGTACTCTTGTATAGTCTTATATAGTGATTTTATTTTGTTGCTGTGCAGAACATGGTTAATTAGATAGCGAGTGAGCAAGGCACTTTCAAGCAGTTGTGGGGTGAGCAGTGAAAAGTGGCAGCTACAGTGTTTCACTCTCGGTTAGCTTATAGGTTGCTATATATGGCAGTTCAGTGATATCTGTACTGTATAATGTTAAATGTGCCATATGACTTGCTCAGTCATATATTTGTATTTATGTCTTCCAGGGATCATTGCCCATCGCAGGAACCCCAGTTACAGTAGTGCTGAAGGTGATATCATTACTAGCAGTATGATTCAGCACTACCTTCTCATGTTCTCACGAACCAGCCAGGACCAGCAGGAGCGTACTGCAATGTGGCAAGATGTTGTCCGCAGGGTCAATGAGGTAGGCCTGCATAACCGGACATATGAGCAGGTATGCCAACACTGCAGTGATCTCCTCAGATATGTCCGTCAGCATGCTACTAATGTGCGTAGACAGCAGCTTGCAACAGGAGGTGGTGTTAATATCCATCCCCCCCTCACCAGAGTGGAGGAGCTGCTCCTGAGCCTGGTGGCACCTACCCAACAACAACAGCAGCAGACATACACCATGATGGAGGTTGGAGCTACCCAGCAAGCACACATGGAGTATGCAGGTAACATGGCATATCTGTAGACTACTGTTATTTGTATTGGTAGATCATGCATATGTGAGATGTGGAGTGTGTTGTTTAAAGATGTGGAGCCTGTTGATGTGTAATACTGATCATATGGAACATAATCTGTAGCCCTGTGAAAGTAAACTGTTGTTGTACTGTAAGATTGCAAACACACAGTGGCAATGTCACAGTTGTGGCCACTGACAAACTGTCTCATCTCTATATATGTCGTTCTAGGGTGACATCAAAGCAGCAGACAGATGCTGGTGAGTGTGTTCTACATTTATTATTGTAAATAAAAAGTGCATGTCATAGTTAAGGTGTAGGCCAGGTACACATGTAACACACCTACCGAAAATGCATGCTGTGCATGTTTGGTGTAAGAGCACGCACATCTCACTAATGTGATTAGCTGCCTCAAACACATGCAATACCCAGACCATCTCAAACAAATGGGCTAGACTGTAGTGACCATTGAATAGGGACAGTTGATACTCAACATGCACATAACATACACATCTAGGTCATACACAGAGCATTTTAACATACTACACATAAAGGATCCCCAAACCCTCTGTAAAGACACACTCCAGTATCCAAAATCTCATTCACACATTACACATAATATACCTGAGGGGTAGAGGCCTATCATGGGGCATTTAAACTCTCTGCAACACACTACACATTCATGTCAGGGAATGCTCCTTATTGGCCTCCTTACAAACTCACATAACAACTGGTTGTGAAATGGTGAATTTAGCCAAGGTAGTACAGTTCTGGCACAGTATGATTAGCGCTGGTTTGGGAAACATTTGTAGCCTTGAGTGACCACCTGATGCTTCATGATGATGGCCTATGGTACTATACCCCATCTAGTTATTGTAACTACAGTACTGCACATAGCTTTCATTGCTATGCACCTTAATGTTGCATGTGTGCACACATATGCACCTCTAAACAATATGCATACCAATCACCATTTGCACAACTGACACATATATGTCTTGTGATGCTATTTAGCGGCTAGGTCGTATGACACACATTGGGTATGTGCAGTGTTTAAACATGCAGTTGTGTTTTAGCATGCCATGTCATGGATGAGACTGGCATGTCCACAATATGATCTACACTCACCAAAAGTACAGTACATTGGGTATGTGGCCGAATGGTATTCCATCAATTATCCATGCACCACTGATGATGTTGTTTGAATACTCATCATGCATGTGCTAAAAATGTGTCCACAATTATTTGCTAAAGACACAGAGGCTGTAATCAGCATTGTATACCTATCTGACACACAAATACACATCCAGCAATGGTTTGTACACCTGTGAGTTATGGTGCACAGTACATTACAGGGTTATGAATACCTGCACAGCAATGCTGCATCCATGTATACATTGTATTCCAGGGGGAGGGCAATCACCTAATAACAAAAAACATGCATCAAAGCCATGTATACTGTTAGTAACAAGGACTGACTACACTTGCACTGCATGCTGTTGAGCAACACATGTCCTGCATGCTGACATGTGTGATATGCCTGTTTTGCTTGTGATACTGTATCCCACCATCACCTGCTATTGTGTATGTTCTGTGATTGCTGGTGTTGTGTGTGTCTGTTTTAGGGAGGAGTGTATTTGTGTGTGTGTCCATGTGTGCATGTTTGCATGTGTGCATGTGCACATGTGCGCACATGTGCATGTGTGCATGTGCACATGTGTGCATGTGGTCTAAAGTCATGTTCAGGTCTTAAAGTGTGTTTCCTGTTTTCCTCTCACAGGTGCCAAGGTGGGGCTGGTTCAGTACAGCAGGGCACCTGATGTCACTGAGACAAACAGTGATGATGAGTATAGGTGTGTTGAGGCACAGGCAGGTTTGTCAGGGTCTGTTGTTGGGCCACCAATTGACAGTACACAAGTCTCCACCCCTTCCATGCACACAGTCATACTGCCTGTACATCCATTATCACCATTGCCCTTAGCTGAGGGACAGTGTACGGCTGGCATTGGCCAGGACAGTGTGGTATCTATGGCACATTTATCAGGACACAGCAGCCATAGCCAGATGTCTGGAATGGTACCACATAGGCAGATGCACAGGGGTTCTCATCAGAGCACTGCTGGTCATCATGCCCCTGGCATACGTGCCACTCCTCTGTCTACCACACGCATGTTCCTGGCTGTCATGGAGGCACAGACACGAATGGAGCGGTACACCAGACAGGGGCTAAGGGCACAGAGGACTCATTACACCTCTGTAAATGACAGTATCCATGACCTAGCAGGTGCCATACATAACTACACTGAGGTCATTGATAGACATTGGGGTGAGACATTAGATGTCCTCCACAATGTCATGTCCATGTGTCAGGACAGTGCAGGATGGTTGAGACGTTGATGTGGACGTATGCCAGCAACATCACCAGCTGGAGGTCACCAAGGACTTCCAGCAAGTCACAGTCGCTCCCGTAGTGCCAGTACCAGCCCCAGCAATGTTGGGGGTGGGCTGTCCATAGACCATCCTAGCAGACCATGTGCACATGGCTCTGGCCAGTCCAAGCAGGGACCTGGATCCAGTGGACATTTGTCAACCTTTTCGGATAGTACCCAATCTGGATTAGTACCTGATACTGTCTGTAGCACCCCTGCCAGGCACAGGTTCCATATCCATGGCCAGAGACGGTGATCTGTAAAGCCTGCCAGGTACAGTCTATAGCTGTCTTACAAATCCCTGTATATGGCAGCCACATGGTGGAACTGTGTGCATGCAGAGACACACACATAAACCAGAACCTAGGGCAAACACATACCCGCACACATTACATCAACATTGGCCCATAACAGTACTCATGACCCACACACACACACACACACACACACACACACACACACACACACACACACACACACACACACATTCAAACACACATGTCAATTGTATGGCTCAGTGTAGGCCTCTGGCAAACCAACAACACACAGTGTGCATATGATGAAACCTGTGCCACATCCTGTTATCTCTAACATTGATGCAGGAACAGGCTAACATGGTGCTGATGCACAGGGTGACTTTAATAAAATATAGCAATGGTTGGATGTGTAGCATGTTGTCAGCAGTAAAGTGTAATGATATCCTTGAAGGTGTAGCTGAGCAGGCATGATGCATTAAAGCTGTAATTAGCAATGTTGTATTGTTTGTACCAGTGTTTATTCCAATTGTGTTTTGTTTGCCCATGTGCCACTTGGCTGATGTGTGTAGTTGTGTCAGCATGCATTATACAGTGGACATTAAGCGTGGGGTGTGTACAACACAGGTTTGCAGATGTCCATTTTTGAACATGGTGGAGGTGTAATGTCTGCATGTACATGCATATTGGACACATGAGCAGGGTGACATGCCCTGTATTGGCCAGTGTTAACACTCTGTAGTTTCTATTGGTGGCCAGTATATATTGTACTACACACATTTTGGAACCTGAGTACGCATGTGTGTGTGTATGACACAGGTTGACACTGTGCTGTGGGTGATGCTGTTGTTGCTATCTGTCATTGGTTTGCATTACTAAGGTTAACACTGTCCCAGCTGCATAATCCTTTAGTAATGCACACTGTTCACCTACAGGGTTGCATGGACCGTGCTATCACAAACACAAGAAATTCTCACTTATACAGTAAAAGTACATTAGTCTCATGGACCCCTGTCATAAACTAAATATATAATAGAAGGTGTGAAGTTGTACCAAAAAAGAGTTACATACCAAGAAGGGATAACCTCTCTGGTCAGTATCATTGGGAAAATACAATCCCTCAATAAACATACAAGGCAAGCTTCAAAATACAAAATGGCAAGGATTCCAAAGACAACACTAAAGTTTTATTTAGTGTTGTGTATAATCTACAGGGGAAATCTCAGATCGGGTCACAGTTAATGTAAATGCTCACAAAGTGCACTTATCTGAATGACATTACCAATTTCTTGTCAGACAGTTTGAATGTGGATTTCACCACCCTGTCATTACACAAGGGCCACATTTCCAGACCTGAAGAATGTAAAACCTGATGATTCACAGACACTCTAGTTAAAACATCTCTTTAACAAAGTCCAAACCTCAGTGGCAATGGTACTGGACAGTGTCCCTGGTTGTGTCATACACAAGCTGACATATGAAGTCACCACTCACCTAGACACTCTGTCCAGTTACAGCCTCTATACAGGTTACATACTTGTGGAATGACACACGGTAATGGTGTTCACAGTCCACAAGGGTTGAGCTACAACGTCTTCTTCTTCTCCTTTCGGATGCTCCCATTAGGGGTCGCCACAGTAGATCATCTCTTTCCATTTCTTCATGCCCTCTGCATCTTGCGCTGTGACACCATCCACCTGCATGTCCTCTCTCACCACAGCCATAAACCTCATCTTAGGCATTCCTCTTTTCCTGTTACCTGGTGGCTTCATCCTTAGCATCTATTTCACAATATACTCTGCATCCTTTTTCAGCACATGTACAAACCAACTTAATCCTGCCTATCTGCCTTGGTCTACTAACCTTCAAACCTGGGCTGACCCTCTAATATACTTATTCCTAAAGTTGTCCACCCTTGTCACACCCTGTGCAAATGTTAACAAAAAATGATTAAGGGTAGAACTACAACAGATCCTGGAAACTCCCACCCTATAAGCCAGACAAATGTTATTGGGAAGGCTATGGAGCACAGTATTATGGAACTCATTAACAGAGACATTATGAACCTGCCAACACTGCACCATATCCAGGTTCTCTAAAGCCCAGATCATGGCTCATACACCTATCAGACTTCAAGCCAGTTAACAAGACTATAGGTGAGGGATGGGAGGTCCACACAGCCAAGCTATAGCTCAACAGCAATTCATACCCATCCCACATTCTGGTATTATACATAACCTCAACAGACTGACCATAAACGATTGTTATATGATGCATTGACAACTGACGCACAGATGTAGGACACACAGTAACATTTTCAGCCTCCATGTACAATTCTATGCCAGTAACAAGTGGTATTCACCTGCACTCAGTCCTGGGACCACTCCTGTTTGGCATATAGCTTTCTTAGGTACAAGCAAACACAGTAGGAATATGTCTGGCAATGTTTGATGAAAATGCATACTGTGGGCTATACTTTATTCTCCAGATGACACACACATCCTCCAAAAGGGTATCATAGAGACAGATACCTGGTGTCAAACTCATGCTGTAAAGCTATAAGCCAAAGAAAGCATAGTTATCCACTTTTAGAAAACAAAATATCCCCAGAGTACAACATAAGTAGTAGCCCCCAAAATGTGGAACAGGTACTAATGTATACACAGAGCCATGTGTTTAGTCATCTCTCCTTTGATAATCACATTACCAAAGAGTTTTGGAAATCCCTCTGTGGAGCACATAAGCAATAAAGGGTTTGCATGCAGATCCACAGAGGTTGTTGCACACGTATAATGATGTCATCTTTGCCAGACTTTGCTTGCTTTGGAACAGGATTCAGATATACCTCAAGCATAAACCCTCACTCACACTCTTCAATAGAAACCGTGATGAGTGGATGTGAAACAGAAGCCATAGCCCAGGGATCACTGCAGTGGCTAAGCTTGTCACTAGCATACAGAAGTGACCTAAGGTCTGGAAAGTGCCAGCATGCTCTGGCAAAGATAACAGATGCATTCATGAAGAAAGCAGAGTACCCACCTGTGAAATAATTGAGGTTACATGTATATATGGCATTGCCCCACAGCTACCTTACATGTGTAATGCACACACAGTTGTCATTGTGATATATCATACACTAAAAAAAAATCAAAACTCACTCCACATTGACCAACAGTGTCACACATTCTCAGCAAGTGGAAGATTCAAACTCCTTCCTATTTACTTCATGATTCTATAGTAGTATGCATTTACACAACACGCTATATACATTATTGGGATTTCATCTTTCCATAGGTATATTTGTAGGATGGTGACATCATCAGACTTGTCAAAGATGAGTATACCACTTTTAAGGGGTGTGAGTATTTTCCAAGAAGGTTATCCCTCTCCAGGAAGACACTCACACAGTTGGAAAGTGCAGGATTCAAACCCCTACCTACCTACATTATGATACTACAGCAGTACGCATTTACACAATGCATGATACACATTACTGGAGTTTTTTCTTTCCACAGGTATATTTGTAGGATGGTGACATCATCAGACTTGACAAAGATGAGTATACCACTTTTAAGGGGTGTGAGTAGTTTCCAAAACGGTTGCCCTCTCCCCAGTGAGACAGACACACGCACGCACACACACACATAGTTGGCAAGTGTGGGGCTCTTAATCCAAACTAAGTATGTCTTTGCACTTCAGCAAGCAATATGGAGTTACAGGGTGCAATACAGACATTACTTCCTGACAGTTTGCCCAAAGGTTTTTTTCACATTTGCTATCCTCAGCAGGCTTATCATACTAGGTGTATTGTGAATATTTTGTATGCATAGGCCATGATCATATCATATATGGGTTGATGCACTACATGCTGGCACACACAGGGTCAAACCGGTGGCTAAGCTCTGTCAACCCAATACTGGACAATGAAGTCAGGAGGAGTAGGTTCACACAACCACAACACCAACTGTCTCACATAGACCTACAATATAAGCACCAGCAAAACATACACATAAATGCATATTACCATACTCGGAGAATACAAATATCAATCTGAAAAAGAGAGAGTGTCCTCCTAAGCAGACAAGCAAGCAACATGCACCTCCAAGCACATGCCAAAAAAATACATAATACACCAAAGTAGTGTGCCTCACAACAGGCCCTAAGGCAAAACAACATACCCAACATACTAGTAATAGGTGACTTCATAGTCAGGCACACAGATTTTCCACTCACTCGGCTGGACAAGGGGAAGGTTACTGTCAGTTTTCTGTCAGGTGCTATGATCAGCCACATAACACTAGCACTTACATCACTCCAGAACAGGTACATATATAACGTGTTCTTTGCACATGTCAGTGTGAATGATCTGAGACATACCTCCCAGGACAACATGACAAGAGATATATAGTAGCGCTATGAACATGTAACCCAGGCTGGTATGACCCTGACGTTGAGTAGCATCTTACCTTCACCTACATGATATTGCAATATAACAGAAAGACGATAAACTTCAGCAATTGGCTGAGCTTCTGGTGTCATTCAAAGGGGATCTAGCCTCTGTTTGCCTGTGATGACATGATAGACAAGCCTCGTTGCTTCGCTACAGATGGTTTGCACCTGTCGCCCCTATGCTTCTGAATACTGGCCAAGGCTCTTGCTGTCCCCATATTACCTTTTTTAGGCAAGGCTCAAAGGTTCATAGGTTCATAGGTAGGTACTAGACTATCGGCCCTGGGGCCTATACAAGCCCAGCCAAAAAGGTACCCTGGCTTTTGCCACCCAAGAAATTTATTTTCCTGTGCCACTGTTGAGCAGAGACACAGAAGTGATCCCTGGGGTGAATTTCCTATTTCCCATCCAATCATCAAGACTCTTCTTGAAGAGTGCTAATGAGGAGCTTTGTTTGATATAGATAGGTAGTTTATTCTGGAGTATGGGAAGTCTCTGGGACAGGAATCTATCCCTCTGGCATGTTCTGTTTATTGTGGTGATAATATTTAGGTCCCTAGAACGTCTAGGTTCATAGGTTCATAGGTAGGTACTAGGCAGTCTGCCCAAGGGCATTTATAAGCTTAGCCAGAATGAGTTGGCTTTCACCTCCCTTTTAAATTAGTTTCCTGGGCCTCTGTCTAGCAGGGCCACTGAAGTGATCCCAGAGGTAAATTTATGATTTCCCATCCACTCGTCAAAATTCCTCTTGAAGAGAGTCAGCAAGGGGCTCTGCCTAACATAAACTGGGATTCTATTCCACAGCGAGGGAAGTCTCTGGGACAGGAATCTATCCCTCCAGCACGTCCTGGTTATTGCTGTGCTGAGGTTTAATTCACTGGAGCATGTGGCTCTAAGAGATTTGGTTTTCTTGAGGTGGAGCATGTCCATTAATTCTGGTTTGGACATGGCCTTATACATCAGGCATAGATCACCTCTGAGCAGGCAGTAAGCAACTGAGTAGAGCTGGAGATTCTTTAGTTGAGCTTCATAGGGCATCTCTTTGAGGCCCATGATCCTCTTGGTGAGGTACTTCTGTGGTCTTTCCAGCTGTTGCATGTGCCGATTAAGAGGGGCACAACGACCTCTCTTGATCTAGAGGTGAACCCTTTCGTGATTAGGTGGGCTACATAGAAGGAATTTCTAACCACTTTGGCAATGTCATTATTAAAGGAGAGGTTACTATCTACCTGGGTCCCCAGGTCCCTAGTTACATTTTTCATACCTAGTGGATTACCACCTATGTGGTAATTCGTGGGCACTTTGTTTTTTCCAAAGGGAATGACTATGCATTTTTTGGCATTCAGCTTGAGGCCATGGTTTTGACACCAGGCATCTGTCTCTGTAAGACCCTTCTGGAGGATGTTTGTGTCAGCCAGAGAGTCGATTACTGCCCCCAGTTTGCAGTCATCTGCGAACTTGGTCAGCCGTAGTGCTTGCCTGTACCTCAGAGAAGTATATACCAAACAGGAGGGGTCCCAGGACCGAGACCTGTGGGATGCCACTTGTGACTAGTTTAGAGTCGGACATGGCACCCGCAACTCTGACCCTGTGTGTTCTATCCGTGAGCCAGTTGGCCACCCATTTCATGACATAGGGGTTAATGTTCAAGCTAGTAAGCTTGTCTATGATGCCAGAGTGGGGAATGGTTTAAGTCAACTAGGTTTAGGAGGCAGGATCTGCCTTTAACAAAGCCAAATTGGGTAGGGGATAGTGTCTGGAGGTTTCCAATGTCTCTGTTTATGAGTTCCATGATAATAGCTCCATATCTTTGCAGACCAGGCTGGTCAGGCTTATAGGGTGATAGTTCCCAGCTTCTGTTGTGGCACCACCTTTGTGGAGTGGGATGACTGTTGCTGTATGCCATTCTTTGGGTACATAGCCTGTAGTAAGGCTGAGTCTGAACAGTGAATTTAGGTGAGGGTTTAGTTCCTTTTGGAGCTCGTGTAAGACGCAGCCTGGGACACCATCCAGTCCCATTGATGCTGTGTTCTTAGCTTTGGAGACGGCTGTTTTTACCTGCATGTCCATGATATCTGGGTCTCTGCATTCTTTTGGGATGGACATGGGCCCTTTTGGGGCTGGGGGGGGGGCTAAAGTTTGCACTGAACTTGTCCACCAGGATGTTGCCAATGTCAGTTGGTTCAGTGCATTTTTTGCCATTTTGCAGTAGCTCAGAGCATATCTGAGAGTTGCCACCTAAATTTTTGATATAGCTAAAGAAGGCTTTGTGGTTATCTGAAACTGGCCTTTGATGATTTTACGAGAGATCATAGTTTCTTGCTAATATTGATCAGTGATGACTTTCCTTTTTGGAATTTTGCTCTCTCATGTAGTAGTTTCCTTCTTCTGCTGTATAGCTTATTTATGGCTGGGGACCTCCAGACTGGTTTCCTCTTTTTGGAGGAGTGAGTCTTGGTTTTACTTGGGATGGCTTGATCCATGCTTCCCTGTAGATGCTCATAGAATGCACTTGTAAAGGATTCTGCAGATTGGATAGCATTATCCTTTTGCAAGGGGGCTTTGAAACTTTCCACTTCGGTCTTGAGAAGTGTGAAGTTTGCTTTTGAAAAGTTTTTCACAGTGGTGTCCTTGACTGGGTGTGGTGTTGGATGTGGATGTCCAGTGTGATTAGTTAATGATCTGATCTTACCAGCGAGGGGGTTACCTCTGGTGTGGAAGACTGATCCCCCATCTTGGTGACAATCAGTTCCAGTATGTTGTCACCTCTAGTGGGTGTGGTGACCAGCTGTTCCAAGGTATTTGAGTTTATAAACTCTAGGAAGCATTGGGCAAAGGAGTTTGTACTTGAGTAATTCTCCCAGACAATGTTTAGGTAGTTGAAATCTCCTAATATCATGGTGTTTGGTAGGACCTTTATTTTTTCCAGTGTTCTCAGGAATGCTGAGTGAAGGTCCTGAGACAAGGTAGGTGATCTGTAGCAGGCTATGATCTGATAAGCAGCTTTTCCCACTGCTAGTTGCACTTGGATAGTCTCTGAGGCCTTGTTCTGTGCCACTAACCTGGAGGTGTGGGTATCATTTATGAAAATGGATACACCCCCTCCTTTTGCATTTCAGCCTGGGTTTTGGGGCCAAAGCTCGGAGGGATTGGGATTTCTTTAAGTGGAGCATCAACAGGGTTGGGAGGGTGGCCTAATGGTTAAGGTGTTTGCCTTATAAACACAAGATGCAGGGTTTGAATCTCGCAAGAGATAATTGGCTAAGCTTAAAATGGCTCACAAGGGCAGTTAGCTTAGTACTAATCTATGAAATCCTATGAAATATATGTCTGACAGCTCTGTGTTTGACATAGCTTTGTATGTTATGCAGAGATCACCTCTGACTAGGTGATATGTGACAGAGTAAAGCTGGAGTGTTTTGAAACAGTCTGTATAGGGCATGTATTTGAGGCCGGTAATGCTCTTTGTGAGGTATTTCTGTGGCCTTTCCAGTTGTTGTAGATGTCTTGTGAGGTACATACCAAAAGGGGCATTGCACTCTATAATGGATCTAATAAGCGATGAGTAGAGGGGAACAATGACCTCTTTTTTTCTGCATGAGAAACCTTTTGTGATGAGGTGGGCCACGTAGAAGTATTTCCTGACTACTGCGGCGATGTGATTATCAAAGGAGAGACTACTGTCCACCTGTGTCCCAAGGTCTCTTATCACACATTCGGTGTTAAGTATACTACCATCTATGTTGTAGTTCATGGGTACAGAGTTTTTACCAAACGGGAAGACAATGCACTTTTTGGCATTGAGCTTGAGGCTATGGCTTTGACACCAGGCATCTGTCTCAGTGAGGCCCTTTTGTAGGATGTCCACATCATTAGTAGTTTTGATTATGGCTTCTAGTTTGCAGTCATCTGGGAACTTCATTAGCCAAAGGCCTTCTGTCTTAGCCTGTACTTCAGGGAAGTAGATACCAAACAGGACAGGACACAGGAGTGCACCCTGTGGTATTCCACTTGTCACTGGTCTGAAGTCGGATTTGGAGTCTGCTACTTTCACAGTGTGGGTTCTGTCAGTGAGCCAGTTGGTAATCCATCTTGTGACATAAGGATTTATACCTAGTTTAGTGAGTTTATCTATAATTCCAGAGTGGGGGATGGTGTTGAAAGCCTTGGCAAGATCTAGATAGGCTGTGCGAACCACCTTACCCTTGTCTACGGCTTTGGTGACTGCTTCAAAGAAGTCTATCAGCTTTAGGAGACATGATTTGCCTTTTACAAACCCAAACTGGTTGGTGTCCAGAGTTTGGAGATTACCAATGTCTTTGTTTATAAGTTCCATGATGATATGTTCCATGGCCTTGCAGACCAGGCTCATCAGGCTAATGGGACGCTAGTTCCCGGGGTCCGTGGTGGCTCCCCCCTTGTGTAGTGGGATAATCATTGCTGTGCACCATTCAGCAGGCACAAAGCCGGAGGTGAGGCTATGATTGAACATGGTACTTAGGTGTGGTGCCAGTTCATTCTGTAGTTCATGTAGAATGCAGCCTGAGATGTCTGGTTCCATGGATGCTGTGTTCCTGGCTTTGAAGAGTGGGTTTTTACCTGTGCAGCCATGATGACATCAACTTTGCATTCTTCCAGTATAGAGATGGGCTCTTTCATGGGTGAGAGGGGGGTAAAGTTAGCACGGATGCTATCTGCCAGGATGTTGGCAATATCAGTTGGGTCTGTATATTTAGTGCCATTGTGCTGTAACTCAGAGCAGATCTGAGTGTTGCCATTGAGATTCTTGACATAGCTATACAATGCCTTGTGGTTGTCTTTAGAATTTTTGGCAATTTTGTTTTCATAACTAGCTTTGGAGGATTTTATCAGGGATCACAGCTTCTTACTGAGACTGACCAGGGAGCTCCTGCACTCATGGGATTTTACCCTCTTTTGCAACAGTTTCTTCCTTCTGTTGTACAGTTTGTTTATGGCAGGGGACCACCAGATTGGCTTCCTTTTCTTGGAGGATAGCATCTTGGTTCTGTTTGGGATAGCACAATCCATGCACTCATGTAAGTGCTTATAAATTGCAATTGTGTAGGATTCAGTAGTCGTAATTGTATTGTCCATCTGCATGGCTGTCCTGAAGTTCACCACTTCTGTCTTAAGAAGCATGAAGTTGGCTTTCGAGAAAATTTTTAACATGGTTTCCTTAATGGGGGTTGGGAGCAGAATGTGGATATGTAGGGTAATTAGCTTATTGTCAAATTGGACCAATGAGGCATTGACTTCAGGTGTGGAACACCAGTCACTCAGGACAAACCAAACCCTGTAACCAACACAAATAACCACAAAGTGAGCTAAATGCTACTCATTGCCAGATGCCTCAGCCTCCAAATGCACACACTCGAAGCACTTCTTAGTATGGAGAATATTGATATCTGTGCAGTAACAGAAACCTAGTTCAAGGCTCCAGAGAGCACACCAGCACTACCAGGATACTATGCATTCCATACCTTCCAGCATCAGAACTTGGATCATAGCACATAGGGTGGGGATGTATCCATATTCTTTAAGGATACCTACACCTCTCTCTACATCCTCTCAACAGGATATGTACCCATAGAATGTTGCACAGCAATGTTCTTCCCACTCCACAGGGGTGGGGCCACAAAAGACCCTTGGCATTCATGCTCTATGAGCCTGACGAGTCTGATCTGCAAGGCAATGTAGCCAATCATAATGGAAGTCAACAATAAAGACATTGGGAACCTTCACACAGTTGAACACACCCAGTTTGGCTTTGTCAAATGCAGATCACGCCTCCTGAACTGGGTGGATTTCTTTGAGACAGTTACCCAAGCTACAGATGTACCTATACCTTGCTAAGGCCTTTGACACCATTCTCCAGTCAGGTATCCTAGATGAACTCACCAACCTGGGCATGAATCCATACATCACAAGATGTATTGCAAACTGGCTCACAGATAGATCACACAAATTAAGAGTTGCTGGCTACATGTCAGACTCTACACTGGTAACAACTGGTGTCCCTCAAGATTCAGTCCTGGGGCCCCTCCTGTTTGGTATAGAATTCTCAAAAGTACATGCCAACACAGGAGAGTTGTGGTTGACTAATTTTGCTGGGAACTGTAAAGTGTTTGCCATAATAGAGCCTCCGGATGACACAAATATTCTCCAGAAGGGACTCTACGAGACAGATGTGTGGTGTCAGAATCATGGCCTCAAGCTCAATGTGAAAGAATGCATAGTAATCCCCTTTGGTGAAAACAGAGTACCCACAAACTACCACATAGGTGTTACCCCCTAAAAACTGACAAGGTAATAAGGGATCTGGGGACACAAGTAGATAGTCATCTTTCCTTTGACAACCATGTTGCCAAAGTGATTAGGAAATCCTATGTGGCCCAACTAATCAACAAAGGGTTTACATCAGGATCAAAAGAGGTAGTGGTGGCCCTCTACTCTTAAGTCATTAGACCCATCATTGAGTACAATGCGCCATTTTGGATGTACTCGACTAAGCATATCCAGCAGCTGTACAGACCACAGAGGTACCTCACCAAGAGGATTACTGGCCTCAAAAAGTTGTGTTATGCAACACAACTGGTAAAACTAAATATGTTCTTCGTTGCGTACCGCCTACTCAGAGGCACACTCTGCCTAACATACAGAGCCATGTCCAACACATAACTGTAGAACATGCTCCATCTACAGATAACAAAATTGAGTTGCACTATACACTCCTGGGATATGAACCTCATTACAATAATGAATACAAGACGCTGGTGGGATAGAGTTCCATCCCAGACACTTGCCTTACTGTGGAACAGAGTCCCAATGTACATAAGACAGAGCCCCTCACTGACACTTTTCAATAGGAACCTTGATGAGTGGATGGGAAACAGACAATTCATGCCAGGCATCACATCAGCAGCCCCACTAGAAAAGGGCTTAGGGTACTAACTATTGGAACTAGGGCTTAGGAGACTACCCAAAGGGGTGGTGAAAGCTGCACAACTTGCCTAAGCTAATATATGCCTTTGTGAAGATAGTCTACTACATACCTATGAAGCTGTGTGACAGGTACATGTCTACAGATAGTAGATGTGTACTTCATTGTACAGTCATGTTATACAGCAGGCACATGGACCACATAAACTGTAATGCTTACAGATACTGGAGGCTGTTATGTACAGTGGATGAGATATGCACCTCATGTCTTTTGTGCCATTGGGATGTGTGCTGGGTGGGACAGTCCGGGATGTCTCCCTGTCATGGTCACTCTCTTACACACATCTCTGCCCATCCATCTTTGGCTTATTATACTGTGTTCCCCCTACATATATATATAGGTAGGTAATAGGCTATCTGCCTGAAGGCATATATTAGTATGGCCAGAGTGTGCAGCTATCACCACACATGTGGTTAGTTCCCTAGGCCTCTGTGTAGTAGAGCTGATGAAGTGACCCATGGTGTGACAGTTCAGTTTCACATACACTCATCAAGGCTCCTCTGGAAGAGTGTCAGTGAGGGACTCAGCTTAATGTAGGTTGGGAGCCTGTTCCAAAGCGAGGGAAGTCTGTGAGTTATTAATGTATCCCTCAAACATGTTCTATTTATTGCTGTAATGATGATATCCCTAGAGCATGTGACACAGTGAGCTTGGGTTTACTTCAGATAGAGCATGTACATCAGTTCTGCATTGGACATGGACCTGTCTGTTGGGCAGCGATCGCCTGAATAGACAGTATGCAACAGAGTACAGATTGAGTTAATTTCAGTCTTGTTGCATGGGGCAACTGTTTGAGGCCAGTAATCCTCTTGTTGAGGTACTTCAGTGGTCTTTCCAGCTGCTGAAGGTGCCTAGTCAGATTCATCGCAAGTGTGCTGTGATACTCTCTGATGGGTCTGATTACTGATGAGTAGAGGGAACCTCCTTTGACCTACATACAAAGACCTTGGAAATTTGTGGGAACACATAGCATGATTTTCTAACCACTTTGTGAATGTGTTTCTGGAAGTAGAGATGACTATCCACATGTGTCCATAGATCCCTTATTATTACTTCTATATTTAGGGTGTTGGCACCTGTGTGGTATTTGTATGAATGTAGCTCGAGGCCATAATTTTGACACCACATCTGTCTGACTGAGACCCTTTTTAAGGATGTCTCTGTTGTTCCAAACATCGATTATGACAACCTTTTTGCAGTCATCCACAAACTTTGCTAACCATAGCCCTCATGTGTTTGACTGTATTTCTGAAAAGTATACACCAGACAACAGGAGTCCCAGGACTGAGCCATGGGGGACAGCAGTTGTTACCAGCTTACAGTCCAACAGGGAGACCAAAAATCTTACCTTGTGGAATCTATCTGTGCCCCAGTTGGCAATCCATCAGATGACATACGTGTTTATGCACAGGTTGTTGATTTTGTGGATACGACATGTGTGTGGGATGTTGGAAAATGGCTTTTCAAGGTCTATGTAGGCCATGTGTAACTCATTTCATTGATGTATGTCCTGGGTGACTGCCTTGAAAACTGTCTAGCAGGTTTAAGAGCCATGATCTGCCCCTGACTAAACCAAAATGGGTAGGGTTGGGTGTTTGTAGGCTCCCAATAGCTCTGTTTATGAGTTCCATAATGATGGACTCCATGGCCTTGCAGATCAGGCTTATTATGCTTATAAGACAATAGTTCCCATGGTATGTTGTGCACCAACACTTGTGGAGTGTGCCACACGTTGCTGTAACCCATTCAACAGTTTCATATCCTGTACAGAGGGTGAGTCTCAACAGACTGTTCAGGTGCAGGGTCTGTTTGTTTTGGAGTTCACATATGATACAGACAGGGAAAGCATGTCATCCCATAGATGCCGTGTTTTTAGGTTTTAATAGAGCTGTTTAACCATTGTATATGTGATTTCTGGGTTTCACAATCTCCAGGTATGATAATGGGCCCTTTTGTCAGTGAGAACGGGATAAATAAGTATGAACCTGTCTGACAAGATATTGGCAATGTCAGTCATGTACATTTATTAATTTACACTTTGCACTGACTCAGAACATATATGAGTTTACACTGATATTTATGACATAGCGAAAGAAAGCTTTGTGGTTCTCTATGGATTATTTGGCAATATTTTTGCCAGAACATGGCTTGGATAATATTAGGAGTGCTCATTTATTCTTGATGATATTGATTGGAGATTTATTGATCTTTTGATTTTCACTTTCTTTGAACAACTTAAGTACTTGTGGTACATAGCTTGATTATGACAGGGGTCCAATATATTATATGGGTCTGTTTTCATATCACTGTGTGTGCAAGGCAGGATTGGTGAATTGTGACAAGTGTCTGGAGTAAGAACTGCAACTGCCAGATATGTGTGGCCCACTGCTGCACTCAGACACAGCCTAAGTGTGTGAGCATGCCCAGTATGATCTTTCAGTATGTTGTTGACTGACATTTGCTTCATTTGTTTAAGTATGTCAGCATGCCCAGTATGACCTTTCAGAATGTTGCTGACTGAAATTTGCTAAATTTGTTTAAGTGTGTGAGCATGCCCACTATGGGCATATATACTATATGTGTGTGAAAAATCAAGTTGGTATTTACTTCAGGGCTCACCTTTGTGTTGTACATCGACAGGAAGCAAGCTGTGCCTACAGGGCTTCCATGAGTCAATTTGCATAGACTTATCAACATTTCTACATACAGGGGGGGGGGGGGGCAGCTATTATTTGTACATTTCTTCCCAAGGAGCACACCTGATTGTTACTGTGGGTCTACATAGGATGAGGGATACACCTGACACTTATACACATTTGCTAGGCCTGCACTGCTATGTCAGGTACTCTGTTTCAGTCTGTACTGCTGCCTATCGTACTGGCTTGAGGCATACCACTGTACTACACCTTAGCTTCCAATTACAGGCATATTAGTTTGTGACTTCATAGCCTACCCAACCCACATCACACTGCCTGGCCTGCTGTGATCTGTCTGCATAGGCCTGGGGGGAGGTTACTCATATGCCTCTTCAGAGGGCATGATACAGCATTTGTTTGTGTTTGCGTTTGTCTACAAATGTCCTGCTGGCTGTGACTGTTAGGTATGTGACCCCCCAACTGGTATGTGTGAGTGACTTAAGTTTTGTTTGTGCCAGTGAAATGCTGTCATGGCTTAGTGGTTCAGTACTGTGACTATAGTGCACAGTATGCTGAGTTTGAGGCCTGTCACTGCTTTTTATTTTCCTGCTGGGCAGACCTGACTGGTTAAGGAACAGTAAAGCAGGTGTAAGCATGTTTACTTGACTTAGCTCGACTTTGCCCAACTTTGCCCATCATTGCCCAGCATTGCCCAACATTGCCCGACGTTGCTCGAAGTTGCACTGGTTATAGCGGTGCGCAGCTATGCGCAATTGTATTTAAATATGCTCAGTACTGGTAAAATGTGCTTAGCAGTGCTTTATATTGCTTAAAATAGGGCACTCATGCCTAAGGTGGTGCTGAAGGGCTGCCTAAGTCAGATGCACATAGTACACTCCCTATACATGTTTGAAAACAGGTAGTGTCAAGTTAGGCATCCCTTTTACTGTATGTGCGAGTCAGAGAGAGGTGTCATTTCCAAGGTTCCTACTGAGTCAGTGTATGTGCTATGCATTGCCTCTTTGCCAATTCCAGGACATACTGGGCATGCCTCCTTCTGCCTACTGGGGCAGGGTCAGGTTGTTCCTCCTCAGAGTCACTCTGTGCCTGTGCAGGCCTTGGCAATGGTGGGGGGCTGTTATGCCCTGCCCCATGCTGTTCCTGCTGCAGCTGTTTCTGCAGGATCATACTGTGTAGCATGGCACATACCATAACAATTTGTGTACATGTAGTTGTTGAGTACTGCAAGGCTCCACCAGATGTGTCCAGGCACCGGAAACATGACTTGAGCATCCCAAACACACATTCAATTATGTCTCTTGTTTGTGCATGTGCCTCATTATGGAGTTCTTGTTCAGGTGTGTGTGTATTTCTGATGGGTGTCATCAGCTACAGCTCCAGTGCGTATCCATCATCCCCCACTAGGTGACCATCAGGGATGTCCCCATTGGCAAATCTCTGGTACAGCTGTGTCAGGTGCCAGATGTGGGAATCATAATAGCTTCCAGGGCAGCCAGCACACACATTCATTATTATGCCCTGGGCATCGCACATGACCTGGCAGTTGATGGAGGGGAAGCCCTTGTGGTTGATCTAGACCCTACCCTGCTCACCGGGTGGTGCTTTGATGCATATGTGCGTGCAGTCTATTGCACCCACTACCTCAGGGTATTCTGCTATTTGGTGGAAAAGAAGCATATTGATGGCCAATGCCTCACAGGAATTGGGGAAATATATGTGTTTACCAACATGTGCTGACATGTCATCCAGGAACTGGTGGAGTACCCTGGATGCTGATGCCTGTGAAATCCCCATCATATCACCAGGTGATCTTTGGAAGGTACCTGTAGCTAGTATTCTTATGCCAACACATACCTTGGTATCCACTGGAATGGGTTCCCCTCTGTTGGCTCTGTGTGTGAGGCATGGTCAGCACAGCTCAACAATTTGCTGTAGGAGGTCTCTGTCCACCCTATAGCGCTCCACTATCTACAGCTCATGTAACCCCTGGTAGGTTACCCTGGGTGTGTGCACTCTTCTCCGTTTCCTCACTGTGGGTTGCTCAGCAGCATTCACAACATCACCACCCTCAGGCTCCGTAAAGTGTGCTCTTCAATTTTTCCCTTAGAACTTCTCTACTTACAATCTAAACAGTCTATTCTCTATCTCAAAAGCTCAGCACTTGCTCCTAAAGCATTTTTATATAGGCAAAGTACTTGTATACTAAACAAAGTACTACATTAGCCTAGAATTCCCTTGAGTACCCATTTCCCTATAGGTCCCTTCTGACTCAGTTACACAGCAAACTTTTTCACTTTTTCTAGCATGTCGAAGGGTCAGTTGCTAGCATCCTCTCCTGTTCAGCTGGTGAATCTGGGCATCTTGAGGCAATGTTACAATTGCCTCATGTACACAGACAACCCACTTCTTCTCCCACAAAACACAAATACATGTGAGAGATGCAACTATATAGCCAAACTGGAGGCTGAGCTCTCTCAACTCAGGACTGGCAATACCAGACAGGAGGAGAAGGAAACCACGCACACCACAAACCCAGTTTCACATAGAACTATCACAACTGCAAAACAAACACATAAACACACAAAGACATACTCAGAGGCACTGATCAAAAATCTACCAAAACTACAGAGGCCTCCAAAGCAAACACCCAAGCAACTGCCACCTCAAGACATAAGACATGCAACACATAGTTCTCAAAGTCAGTGTGCTAAACAGTCACAGCCCTTAAGGCCAAACACAATGCCAGACACACTTGTTATAGGTGACTCCATAGTCAGACACACTGACGTCCCACTCACCAGACTGAACAAGGAAAAGATCACAGTAAGCTGCCTGTCAGGTGCTAGAATCCGCCACTTAACACAAGCACTCGGGTCACTCCACAGCAAGTACAAGTATGACTCAGTCATTGTCCATGCCGGTGTGAATGACCTGAGATGTACCTCCCTGGACTACATGAAAAGAGACATAGAGGAGCTCTCAGATTATGTAGCCCAGGCCGGTATGACCCTGACCCTGAGCAGTATCCTACCCTCACCAAGAATGATGCCACAATACAGAGACAAAATGATCAGCTTTAATAATTGGCTTAATTACTGGTGTCATTCTAAGGGGATCCAATGTCTGTCTGCCTGGGATGACATGCTTGACAAGCCACGCTGCTTCATGAGGACGGCTTGCACCTGTCACCCTGGGCTTCGGATATTGGCAAAGGCTCTTGCCACCCCATAGTGCCTTTTTAGGCAAGGCTCAAATGATAAACCTACCGCCCTAGAAAACAAAAATGGAGAAAAACTAAGGGTAATACTGCTCATGCCAGAAGTCTAAACCTCAAGATGCATGCCCTCGAAGCCCTCCTCAGTATGGAGAACATCGATGTCTGTGCTGTGACTGAAACCTGGTTCAAGGCTCCTGAGAGCACCCCAGCACTATCAGGTTATACCTCATATCATGCGTTCCGGCCCCAAAATCCGGACCGAACCACAAAAGGAGGGGAAGTATCCATATTCATAAAGGATACCCACACCTCCAGGTTAGTGGCAACGCACGAAGCATCGGAGACCATCCAGGTGCAATTAACCATAGGTAAAACTGCCCTACAGTTTGTAACATGCTACAGACCAAACTCAGGAAACCCACACAGCCTTCCTGAAGACACTGGAGAGTATGAATGTCTCTCCAAACACCATCATATTGGGTGACTTCAACTACCCAAACATAGACTGGGAACATTACTCAAGCCCCAACACCCTAGCCCAAAGGTTCCTTGAGTTCATAAACTCAAATGCTATGGAACAGCTAGTCACCATTCCCACAAGAGGAGAAAATATACTAGACCTGATCATCACAAACATGGGGACAAAATGCTCCACACCGGAAGTATATCCCTCATTGGTGAGATCAGACCATAAATTAATCTCACTGGAGATCCACATCCCACCCCCACCCCCAGCAAAAAAGACCACAGTGAAGAACTTCTCAAAAGCAAACTTCACACTTCTTAAGACTGGAGTGGTATCCTTCAAGGCCCCCGGGCCAGTGGAAACCACAACCCACGCTGCCGAAACCCTTACAAATGCCTTCTATGTGCACCTCCAGGAATGTATGGATCAAGCAATCCCTAATAAAATCAAGACCCTTTCCACCAAAGGCAGGAGCCCGATCTGGTGGACCCCAGCCATAAACAAACTCTACAACAAGAGGAGAAAGCTACTACATGACAGAGCAAAATCCCTAAAAGGGAAGGCATCTCTGATCAATACTAGCAAAAAACTATGATCACTCATAAAATCATCCAAGGCCAACTTTGAGAGAAAAATCGCTAATGACACAAAAGACAATCATAAAGCCTTCTTTAGCTATGTTAGAAACCTGGGTGGAAACTCCCAGATATGCTCAGAATTAGTCCAAAATGATAAAAAAAATCACTGAACCCACAGACATTGCCAACATACTGGCAGACAGGTTCAGTGCAAATTTATCCCCTCCCCCAAAAGGAGAAATATCTATCCCACCAGAGTCTAGCCTCCCAAACATCTCAGATGCCCAGGTGAGAGCTGCTCTCTCTAAAGCAAAAAACACAGCATCAATGGGACCAGATGGTGTCCCCGGCTGTGTGCTATATGAACTCAATGAGGAACTAAACCCACACATAAGGCTGCTGTTTAATCTTAGCCTTACTACAGGATACGTACTCAAAGAATGGCGTACGGCAACTGTGGTCCCACTCCACAAAGGCAGTGCTTCTACGGACCCTGGAAATTACCACCCCATAAGCTTGATGAGCCTTGTCTGCAAAGCTATGGAGAGGATCATAATGGAACTCATAAATAAAGACATTTGGGACCTACAGACACTGGATCCTACCCAATTTGGCTTTGTCAAGGGCAGATCCTGCCTCTTGAACTTGGTCAACTTTTTCGAAACAGTCACTAAGGCCATTGATGAGGGTAAGGCAGTTCACACAGCCTACCTTGACCTAGCAAAAGCGTTCGACACAATACCCCACTCGGGCATCATAGAAAAGCTCACCAGCTTAGATGTAAACCCATATGTCACAAGATGGGTTGCAAACTGGCTCAAGGACAGAACACACAGGGTTAGAGTTGCTGGTGCCATGTCAGACTCTAAGCCGGTCACGAGCGGTGTCCCACAGGGCTCAGTCCTGGGCCCCCTCTTGTTCGGCATTTATTTTTCTGAAGTGCAGGCAAACATAGGGGGATTGTGGCAGACAAAATTTGCAGATGACTGCAAACTGGGCACCATAATTGACACTCCATCAGACACAGACATCCTCCAGAGAGGTCTCATAGAAATGGATAACTGGTGCCAGAGCCGTGGCCTTAAGCTAAATGCCCAAAAATTTATAGTCATACCCTTTGGGAAAAACAAGGTAACCCCTAATTACCACATAGGTGGTAATCCATTAAACACGGAAGAAGTTATCAGGGACCTGGGGACCCAAGTTGACAGTAACCTCTCTTTTGACACTCACATTGCCAAAGTGGTTAGGAAGACCTTCTACATTGCCCACCTGATCATGAAGGGATTCACATCCAGATCAGGAGAGGTCATTGTACCCCTGTACTCTTCACTTATCAGACCAATGATTGAGTACAACGCCCCATTCGGAATGTACCTTACCCGACACCTGCAGCAGTTGGAAAGACCCCAAAAGTTCCTCACCAAAAGGATAAAGGGGCTCAAACATATGTCATACAATGTCCGACTGAAGAAACTCCAGCTCTATTCAGTCGCATACCGTCTGCTCAGAGGTGATCTGTGCCTGACATACAAGGCCATGTCCAACCCGGAATTAATGGACATGCTCCACCTCAAAAAATCCAAATCCACCAGAGCCACGAGAGCAAGGGACTTAAACTTCAACACGGATATAAATAGGACATGCTGGAGGGACAGATTCATCACCCAGAGACTCCCTACACTATGGAACAGAATCCCAGTCCATGTGAGGCAGAGCCCCTCACTGACTCTGTTCAAGAGAAATCTTGACGAGTGGATGGGAGATCGTAGGTTTACCCCTGGAATCATCTCTGTATCACTGCTGGACAGAGGCACAGCAAACTAAAGGGTATAGTATTCTCATCCTAAGGGGTGGTGAAAGCCACACACACACACTCTGGCTAGGCTTATAAATGCCCTAGGGCAGATAGCCTAGTATGAACCTATGAACATATGAACCTATATGTTGGTTTATGATAGCAAGAGCAGCCCCTAACATTTTGTCTGACTTAAGCTTTTTAAGCTTTCCTTCTTTGTATACTGCAGTGTTGCAGAGTTCTTGGAGAAAAACAGGGGGGAATGTTGTTTGCAGAGTTTAAAGTGCTGAGCTGGGCTCGGCTAGTCTGCTGCCTGTGCAATTGGCTGATTCTGATATGTTTCACCTGGCAGCACTGCTAATTCTCCTTGGTTAACTTCCTACTAATTCTTTTCCTTCCTTTTGCCTTTCTGTTTCCACCCGGGGCAGTGCTGCACAAACAAGCGCAAACACGCACACACATGCACACATGCGCACACATGAGCACACATGAGTGCACACACTGTGTGCAGGTTTGCAAGAAATTTCCGATCTTTTAAGAGTGTGCACCTTTGGTTTCAGGTTTTCAAACAGGACAACTGTAGGCACACCTCTTGCAATCCTGAGCAACTCAGGGCAAACACAAGCCATTGTGCTCCAATTAGCTTACAGGCTTTCTGACACACCCCCTCATGATGTCACCTATATTCTACTCTACTACTCACCTACTCCTACTTTTACACTCTTGGGACATGGCTCACATGCTGGGGAAAATTGGGATTCACTATTCTTATCCTCATTTGCAAACGATTGCCTACGAATGCATGGTTACATCTCTCACACTGAGCTTCCCCCCACCTTAGCAACCAGTACTCAGTGGCCATGTTGTTTTCAGTCTGCCATTCACCTGCATGGCAGAATAACCTTTTTAGTGAAAATGCATATTTTTGGCTATTTTTAAATTATTTTCTTGTTTTTTAAAGCCCCAATGTTTGTGCGGTGCTGCGCTATGCCTAAACATTGGAGATCGGGGAAAAATAAAAGTTAGATTTTTATATTTTTAAACATTTATAAATGCCAGTGGCCTTATATTTGGCCATTGACATGCTTCCTCAACTGTATACATCCTTTATTTGGAGCTGTCATAGCTTTGTTTAGCTATTTGCAGAACGGTACTCCATTACCAATGGAGTACATTTCTGCAGCTAACACTAATCTTCCACGGACAGGTAAGTGTTTCCTTGATTGCAAATTTACCTCATTTGCATAGCTTTCAGCAGCAAATGAGGTAATTTGCATACCATGATGCTGTCCGTGCAAGAGTAGTTTTAGCAGTTCTCGTGCACTCTCCTGTCGGCTGTTCCTGGATCGCACGGCAGACATATTGCCTGTTTGATGTCTTACACTACTGTACAACTCCGTGCAAGCTTTTGTAAATCCAACCCAATGTTTTGCATTTTTAATGAGTGATCAGATTCTGGTTCTATATACAGCTTATATTCCTGCTTGAAATCATAGGTCTGACATCATATTATGGTAGTATCTACTTTGTCATTCTTCTTGAATTTTACACCTCATTGAAATTTAACCTTTGCAAGTTTCCTCTTTACTGCATCTAGACTTCTACAAAATTGGTGTTAGACTTCCTCATGTAAAACTACTTTTAAACATCACATATTACAATTTACATATTTTTGTTTCAGAAAAAAATAGAATAAGACACAAGACTGTTAAAAAGAAAAAAAAAATGTCAGCTCCTTGTGTGGCTGCAGCTGTGTCAGCTCATTCTAGAGATATGCATATTCTGTCTTCTTTTGCACAGAAAATCTTGGAAAAAATCAGTTTCTGCACTTCTAGTTGAAGGTACAATAACTTATAGCAGACAGAAGTTACTAGAAATTAAACAGTCGACATCTACATGTTACTGGTTGGATGCCTTGAAGTCTGCAGAGTATCTTGCACAGAGCTACAACAGCTGGGTATTTTAACTCTTCACACTCTAAAGTGCCTGAAACTGTTAGTGTAGGTTTCTGGACTAGGCTGGACAAGAAAAAATACAAAGAGATGTCAGAGAACAAGAAAAAGAAGTTGCAGAGCAGGTACTGATGTAAAGTTAAAAGCAAGGCCCTACAGGCCTGTACTACCAACTATACTGCTAGCTAATGTGAGATCATTGGATAGCAAGATGGACTACATGAGACTAGCACTTTTCAACAAGAACAAGGTAAGAAATATAATTTTTATTACTAAGACATGGCTGCATGACAAAATGATAGTGCAGTAAACTTAGAGAATTTTATGCTGTTTCATGGAGACAGAAAACATGAACTATGTGGAAAGGCAAGAGGAGGTGGAGTCTGCATCTATGGAAACAAAATATGGTGCAACAACTGTGAAATCATACTATCACACTGCTGTGGGAACTTAGAGTTCCTGTCCATTAAATGTAGACCATTTTATTTCCCCAGGGAGCTGAATGGGGTCAGTGTAACAGTGGTGTATATCCCACTTAGTGCTAATACCGGGTCTATATTATGTCAGAGAAACTGCATTACAGTGAATGCCGTTTTGGTGACAAATATACAGCGAACTACAAAAAGAGTGAAACTCCAGGGAAAAAAATCGGTATACCAACAAAACACAACACAACACTTAAAACATTACAAAGTGGGGGGTTTTGTCCCCCACACCCCCCTAACTAAATATACCAACTCTGAGATTGCACTACAGTGGGGTAAAGGGCAATGTCACAGCTCAGGCCAAGCGATTTTTTTTCTCTGGGAAAACAAATTACTGATCTGAGCTTTCACTCTTTTTGTAGTTCAGTATATATTTGTCGGCAAAATGGCATTGTCTATAATGCCGTTTCGATGACATAATATAGACCCCTAATACCACTGAGGCTTTAAACTCTGCAATCACATGGGTGAGCTGCAGAGCAAATATAGTGACTTTGTACATGTGACTGCTGGTGACTTTAATAAAGCAAATCTGAAAGAAGTACTCCCACACTATCATCAGTATGTAGATGTTTTTACAAGGGGTGATAATATCCTGGACATGGTGTAAATAAACTTAAAGAAAGCTTATAATGCAGTGTAACTTCCACAAATGGGAAACTGATCATTATACCATCTTGTTATCACCAGCTTACAAATCTGCACTGGTTAAAGATAAACCCACAAAGAAACAAATCAGGGTATGACCTGAGAGGGCTATGGAGGCCCTCCAAGACTGTTTTGCAAAACCCAACTAGGATATGTTCAAGGAGGCAGCCACAGGGAATCAACATCTGAGCACTGATGAAAACACTGTGGTAGCAATGGCATACATTTCAAACTGCATTGATGGGGTAGCAAATACCAAGAGTATCACTATTAGAGCTAACCAGAAGCCATGGCTTACCCCAAGGTATATAAGTTTTGAAAGAAGAGAATTGCAGCCTACAAGGGCTAAGGACAAAGCAGCCCTAAGTGTAGCAAGAGGTAATCTGAGGAGGGCTATAAAGGAGGCTAAGAGAGAGCATGGCAAAAATGTGCAGAGCCACTTTGAAGACATGAAGGATACAAGAGACTATGGCAAGGCATACAGGAGATTACTGACTACAAAATTAGGTCAACACAATGTAAGGACAGCATCGAATTCCTGGACAGTTTGAACATCTTCTTTGGTAGATCTGAGGAAAGAAACAACAGGTTGGCACTAAAGCTACCCACTGATGAGAAGGATGCAGTACTCAGGCACAGCAAAGAGAAGGTAAGAAGAAAGCTAAGGGGAGTAAACCCCAGGAAGGCTGCTGGCCCAGGCAACATACTGGGCAAGGTGCTAAAAGGCTGTGCTGATCAACTATGCACAGTGCTCAAAGAAATATTTAACACCTCTCTTGTCATGGTGAAAGTACCCTCATGCTACAAGGAAGCTAACATCATCCCACTACCTACGAAAACCACTACCGCCATCCCTAATGACTACAGACCAGTCGCTCTGACATCCACTGTTATTGAGTGGCTGATCAAAAAGCATCTTTCATTGTGCCTACCTCCTGATTTTGACCCTATGCAGTTTACGTACAGAGCTAACTGATCCACAGCTGATGGCATATCAGCAGCACTCCACATCTCCCTTGAGCATTTAGAGGGCAAAGACAACTATGTGAGGATGCTGTTCATAGACTTCAGCTCTGCATGTAATAGAGTGGTGCCAATGCAGCTGGATCCTGCTCTTCCTGAGTGAGAGACTACAGAGGGTGTGTTCGGGCATCATGATTAACACTGGGGTTCCACAGGGAAGTGTTCTTAGCCCACTGTTATTCACCATCCTGACCCACTACTGCTATGCTAAGCACAAGTCCAACAATATCATCATGTTTGCTGATGACACCACAGTCATGGGGCTCATCACAAAGGAGGATGAAAGGCTGTACAGAGAGGAGGTAGCATCTCTGATCAGTTGATGTGAGGGTAACAATCTTGACTTGAATGTAAGCAAGACCAAAGAGATTATCATTGACTTCAGGAAAAGGAGAACCAACCACTCAGCTCTCAGGATCAATGGTGAGAGTGTGCAGAGGGTTAAGAGTATGAAAATTCTGGGTGTACACATATCAGAGGATCTTTCATGGTCGGGAAACACCAGCCAACTGGTCAAGAAAGTGCACCGATGCCTCCACTTTTTAAGAAGGTTGAAAAAAGCTAAGCTTTTTCCTCATATTCTCTTCATCTTCAATAGAGGTGCAATATAGAGCATCTTCACCTGCAACTTCACAGTGTGGTTTAGAAGCTGCACAGTTACAGAAAGAAAGGTGCTACAAAGAGTGGTGAGGGTTGCAGAGAAGTTAACAGGTTCCAGTCTTCCATCAATACAACTTTATTCTGCAAGAAGCATCCGAAAGGCTATTAAATAATACAGGACACCATGCATCCTGTGCATGGACTGTTTAAGCATCTGGCATCAGACAGGATATATCGCAGCATATGCTGCAGGACTACAAGATTCAATAACAGTTTCTACCCTATAGTAATTAGACTTCTGAACTCGGGCACTAGTCCCAGGGGTCTGGACACATAATAAGTCAAGTTTTATTTATTTGTGCAATATATGCTTATATTTATTCCAAGTAAGTGCAATATTTATTTTTTTATATCCATAATCAGTATTATTTAATCCACTCAAGTGCAACATTAGACAAATAACTCAGACATTGTTCAATCTGTAGTGTGTTTTTTATTACTTTAAATAGGGTTGTTAATTTAACTCAGTGGATGTATTCTTTTTGTATATGAGTGTTGGTAAATGTCTCTGCTCTTTCTTGCATGTATTGGAAGTCATAGTATATTTTTTTAATTATTTTTATTCCTCTACTTGAATGTGTTGTTTCACTTTCTTTTGTAATCTCAAGAACTGAGCTGATGCACGAAATTTCATAAATGTGCAGTTCTAAATGACAATAAAGTTTACTTTCATTTTGACTTTGACAGACTTTTCTGATGTTGGAAGCAGCTCGTTATGCTTATGACAATAAAACTACAGTTTTCTTATGTGACATGAGAAAGAATAATTACAATTAAAATGAAATAAGGCAACTTTCATGAAATCATAGCATGAAGAATACTATATCTGCATACATAACATGATGGCAAGAGGACATGAGAAGTATCAATACTTATGTCTGTTGATTCATTTATAGTACAGAATATCGATCTGTGATACTATAGATTGGTTTGGGGAGGTAATAAAAGGCAGAACATACGTAATGTAGAGATCACATTTCATCAAATGTAATCAAGTTGACTTCTTTGTTTAGTACTTTTAGTTTGTGTTGTATTCAGAGACATTAAATGTTTGTGGATTTAGTGATTATGGTATTTATTTACATTGTTATTTGTTAGGGGTAATTCACTACCAGTGATAGCTGTGACTATATACTTACATTGCTTTTCTCTTAAATTGCTTCTCCAAGTTAGTAAACTGCAGAGTTGGTATGTAAATTTGTTTTTCTTTTTTTTGTATGTTTTTGATGGATGATTATTTTATAGTTGGCAATTCATAAAATCAACGTAGGCCATGGTGGTGCAGCAGTTAGCGTTGTCGCCTTACAGCAAGAGGTTCTCTGGTTCGTTTCTTGGTTGGAGTTCTTTCTGTGCGGAGTCTGCATGTCCTTCCTGCGGTCAAGTGAATTTAAAGACATGCGAGTGTGTGTGCCTTCTTTGAAGGTTGGGTGCTGGGCTGGCAACTCGACACCGCAAAAATTCACTGCCATTCATTAGCAGACCGGAGTTCCACTGTAGCGACCCCTAACTGGGGAAAAGCCGAAATACAATTTTAATTCGTACAATCAACATTCTGTGCTGATCATTGTTTTTTTTTTTTTTGTATATTTGATGAGATTTGCTGCCTTTGTAGGTCAAGTTCTCCTTACATAATTATCTACTCATTTATGGAGAACTCTATGATTAACAGATTATTAGAATGAAGAATGAATGGTATTCTGCTTTTACTCAACTGTTGCTTTTACTCAATTGTTATGTTTCTGAAACTATTGTGTAATTTATTTTCCAGACTTTACAGATGTTGACGTGTATCTCTATTTTTAAAGTTACTCTTCCGCTAGTCACCTCCCTCAGTCCCATATGACCATATGGTGTGGTGGCTTCCGAGATATTATTATTATTGTAGAAAACATTCATTACTTAAAATTGTTGATTATTGAGCTATAAATAAGACAACAAGGACCTGATGTAGCTCTTGCTTTGTCAATAAATGTCATGCACCAAATGATTTCTGACACTTGTAGTGCGTTGTGAATGCTAATACTCATGAGCAACTTCTTTAGAGATATAAAAGTTGTGAAAGTTTCTTCTGCTGACAGCTGGCATATTTTTCTTTCTTTGCAACTTACTCTTGCAGTAATATTATTGTTTAGCTAGTCTGCTGCATATCTGAAGTGACCAAAGTGTATCTAATTATAAAGAAACAAGATTCCAGAAAACTGCAGAATATGAATGCATATCAGTGAGAGCAGTATTTTCTGTGAGCCTAATTCAGAGATAATATTAATGAGAAAGAGTAGATCATGACTTTCAATATTCCATCTGAGAAATTTGAGATAGGACCATTCAAAATGAGAAACAGTGAAGGACTTTCATCTTTCTGTGTATAATAGTTTTGGAGATACAAAGGCATTCTGAAGCAATTCTTTTTCACTGCATAAGATTGATGTGAGAGATGAAATTTTATAATTTTTTGACTTACAGAATGAGAGTATGTGATATTCGTAATGACGTGACAAGTTATACTTGTGAAGAAACAGTCATCTCATACAATTAAATGCAGTTTCAAGTAACTTGTGATACCTGTTTTGATGCACACTACACATCTGGTTAGACTGCTTGTACAAAAACGCCTGGTATAAAATGTGTTGTAGGATTTTGTTGTTGTTGCTGCTCTTGACAGCATTCTGTAATAATTATAGTCACAAATGTGGCCTACGGACATTGTCAGTTGAGTCTTACTCCAGAGGAGGGGACATTGTTATTGGTGCTGTTATTCCAATTCATCTAAGTTTTACCTACCCAGAGGTTACCTTCACGGACCATCCCCAGGCTGTTACCTGCAGAATGTAGGTATTACTTTTCTTGTGTGTTTTCATGTAATTTTCCTCTTTGCTTTTTTAACCCAACACAAGAAAATACTCAAGTTACATTTTTATTTATTTATTTATTTGTATATACTGCGTGCTCATTTTGCATACAGGTGCATTGTAGCAGCACAGTGTAGAATTATGAAATAATAAACTGTAAATTGTATCACCTGGGAGAATCCATACAAGTTTATGAAATTTAAGGGAGTGTCTTAGGTACAGGTTAAAGATGCCCATAACTATTGTTTCATGAGAAAATGTTAAGGATAGCCAGTGGAGGAAGTCTTCAATTATGTTAGGATTATTTCCAGGTGGGATGTAAACTGCTATAATTGCTATGAATTTGTCAGGGTTTATTTCAAGTCTAGTAAATAGAATCTCAGCATTATTGAGTATTGGTGGAGTTGGGTCTAGTTGTTCAATTTCTAGAGTGTTGTTATAAATGATAGCTATGCTTCCACCACATTTATTTGGTCTGTCCTGTCTATGGATACTGTTGCCTTAGGTAGTAGTTCACTGTTACTTAACTCAGGTTTTAGCCAGGTTTCTGTTAAAACAGCTATATCTGGAGACTAAAGTGAGATGGATGCATGGTATTCTTGTATTTTATTTGCAATGCTCCTGAGGTTCATATTTAGATGAAGGATGTTTGATGTATTGAGGGCTGGGTTAGTAGTAATCTGTACATTTTGAAAATAGGGTATGTTTGGCCTGAGCTGAGTAATATTGGGACTTGGGTAAGGGTGGATATCTCCACTCAGTCTTAAGTTTAATTATAAATATGTGGGAGGGGTTGGATATGTGTGTATTAGTCTAGTGTATTTATGAAATGCTTGGGCTGAAGTATGTTGATGTGAATATCTATATTAAAATAAAATAAAGCTATTTTGGTGGCGTTAAAGATGTTTGATGATATACGGAAGTGTTGAGCTTTAGTATGGGGGTGGAAAAGGGATATTGCATTACATTGTTTGTCCATACTACATTTGATTGCAGGAATTAGATTGCTGACTTAAGTCCCTTAGTTTTGTGCCATGCAAGACATAATCTTCAGTAGATCCCTTTCTATGACATGCATTGCATCTCAGTACTTTACACATACTTTGTTATATATATTTTAACTTGACAATGAATATACATTGTTATCTCCATTTTAACATTCTCTTCCTTTCTCATATTCTCCATATTATGTCCATCATCTATTTCAATTTCTTTCTCTAGTATAACATAAAAAACCCTCCTCAGTATTCATATACTATGCCTTAGAGACATCTTTTGACTTTACTAACTCATCACAAGTCTCACCAAAATATTTGATCATTCTGAGTCAACTGTAAACGTGCAAATAGAGGATTCTTACCCACATTTGTGCAGACTTGGTATATTTTCAGAGGGTAAGCCCCTCAACCCATGCTGTGTTTAATACAGCCTCCTCCAAGGCAAGGCTACTGGAAAACTGTACCCAGATTTTTATAATTTCTGCAAATTTTCTCTCATGTTCTGCCCCAAATCTGTACATTTGTGGAAATAATTACATTAAATATTGATTAAAATTTCAGAAAGTACTTGTGTATTCAAATCGACTGAGAAATTGCAAGATTTTATCAAGATGTTATAGTTTGTTATATAGGAACCACAAATAATTTATTCTAAGCTTGGTGACACCATTCCTGGCCCATCTGTTGTGTTCTTCATCATCATCACAACCATCATCATCATCATCATCATAATATATTCCTTGACTAAAGTTATTTAGTGATAAAACGAATTAGAAAATAGCTACGAAAAGCAGTAAAAATGTAGCCATACTCCTTGACGAGTCAGTGGCTACAATTGCTTCTGCTTTGAGAGTTGTCTACCAGTAAATATTTCATCCTCAATGGATTTTTAACTTAAACATTTTTAAATGGCTTAGCTATCTAAAACTCTGGTTATGTTCAAAGGACCTACAGAAAATGATTTCATGCAAATTTAAATAGTCCAGCTACACCATCTGACATATATATATATATATATATATATATATATATATATATATATATAGAAACACACATTAACCCTTTTACAATGCACATTTTCATCAAGGCAGGGACTTTATTACTATTACTGTAATTGACAAATGTTGTGTCCAAGCATTATATGTCCTTTTGCATTTTAAAGTATTTGGATTAAATGGTTATTCCTCAGTGCACTGCTTTGGGGTCACTTTACTAATAGATTTATAAATTCATTATTCAATAAATCAAGTGCAGGAAATTATTAGGTTCTATTATTATTATTTGTTAAAGATGGACCTGAATGAATTTCTAATAAGCGTGCAGTATCCTGCTTGGCAAAGTGCTTAGATGATTTAAAGGTGCGTCCTTATACAGAATGCATCATGCATCGCATTTACAAAAACCTAAAAAGCACCTACATGTGGCAAAACATAGTTCTAGTAACATATGTTTAATACAAGCTACAGCATGTAATATAAAGATCTATTAGAGTATATTAGCATTAGGTACTTAAACCCACAAACCTTGCCATTGATTTTTGTATAATATTTTTAAAATTTTGTTAATATTTTTTGCACTTTTATAGTAACTAGATTTCAACGTCTCTATTACTCATCAAAGAGGCAATATTTTTGTCTAAAATATGACTTATTAGGAGCACAGGAGTCACTATTTAACTGTAGTCTTAAACCAGGCTTTGTACCATGAGGCTGGAGGACTGTGATAGTCATCCCCCTTCCTATGGAAGGACCTTCAAGAGATCCTGGAAACTGCAGCCTCATTAGTCTGACTAATCATATTTGCAAAGCTATGGAAAGAATTAGTATGGAAATTATGAACCAGGACATAGGAAACCTCCAGAGACTGGATCTATCCCATTTTGGCTTTGTTAAGGAAAGGTCATGCTTACTGAACCTGATGGACTTCTTTGAAAAGCTCACTAACACAATGGATGAGGGGGAAATGTGCATATTGCCTATCTATATCTGGCTAAAGCATTTGATGCAATACCTCACTCAGGCATTTTCAACAAATTTATGGAAGTAGCAAAACACCTTTATAAAATGCAGGATAGCTAGCTGATTTGCAGACAGGACCCAGGAAGTTAAGATCAGTGAGTTAACCTCCTCAAAGAGGCTGGTCACCAGTGGAGTACCTCAGGACTCTATGCTGGACCCACTCCTCTCTGGCATCTACCTCTTGGATGTCATAGCCAATGTCAAAGTCCTCTGGCTAACAAAGTTCACAGATAATCACGAACTGGGAGCAGTCATCAAATCCTCCCAAGATGAGAACACCATTCAGGAAGCTTTAACACAGACAAATGCTTTATGTCAAAGACATGGCTTAAAAATCAATACTAAGAACTGCATTTTAGTACCGTTTTTGGAAGCTGGCCACTATGTCATGAATGAACCACCATTGAAAGTTGATTCACTAATCAGGAGAGCTCATGCAGGTAGTAACCTAGCTTTTAACTAACATGTGTCCAAGGAAATAAGAAAATTCTTCTATGTTGCTTAACTTATAAGTAAGGGCATGATATCTAGGTCCAGAGAAGTCATTCTACCATTGTAATCACCCATTAGACCCATCATGCAATATAATTCCCCCTTTGCTATGTATCTGACCAGACACATGCAGAAAATGGAACATCCACAAAGGTTCCTTACAAAAAGAATACAGGGTGCAAACACAATGTCCTGCACTGATCCCTTTGAAGCCCTGGCTCTTTTCTTGTTATCATAGAAACTTCTGAGAGGTAATCTTTGCCTGCATACACATCCAGAAAACAAACAGAATCCATGTGAAGCAGAGTTCCTCCCTAACCCTATTTGAGTGCAACTTCGATCAATGGATGGGTAATCAAAAATTCACCACTTATCTGGCACCTATGTCTCTGACTGACATACGTGGTTAGTAAATCACATCAGTATGTAAAAAAATTGTGGGTCAGATTTGGTTTGCACATCTAGGTTTATAAGGGCCCTAGTGGTCATTAGCCTAGTATACACCTATGAACCTATGAGCCCTAGAGAAGAGTGCATCTTTCAAAACACAGCATTAAAATAAGTATGCCTTTCAAGCCTTAGATATTCATAGATGAAAAAAAAATCCCCCACCCATATTTCTGTCTTCGCTCATATTCTCATCTAGCTTATAACTATTGTATTATCCATACTCTTTTGGCTTGGGTCATTCTTTTCTACTAGCATAGCCCCAGAGTCTCTACAACATTTGTAAAAATGTTATCCTTTACTTACAAGCATTACATTTGTGACTTTTAGTGCATGATTGCCATGTAAGAGGTAACCATTTAAAACTCCCCTTGTGGAACATGCATGTTTCTTGTCATTCTTTTACACGAGTAGATGCTTTTATGCACTTACATGTTATTCATGCAAAAATTTTGTTTAAACTGGCTTTGAATCTGCTTAAATTAACTATGAGTATTTACAGTATTTCTGGTTAATAGTTTAGTGAGTTTGTGACAGCATTATTGGCTGATTTAAACTGTCCATCTATCTGTCAATCTGCATGTCTGTCTGTCGAGCTGTCTGCCTATCTATCTGTCAATCTGTCTAGCTATCTTATTTCTGTGAATCTAACCATCAAATCTCTCTGTGTAGTCAGCTACCTATTTGTCATCTGTATTTGTTTGCAACCTTTACTGATTTGTAAGAAAAGTTATTTCTTTGGCAAGTATGTATTCATATATTTGCCTGTCTCTGACTAGGATCATGGATGAAAGCATCCTTGAACCAGGTCATGTTTGAAGTATCAGTGTTTTGAAGGCTTTGACACTCACCTTTGATGCCTAGCAAAAAGGGCCATGCATGGTTTCCAGTCCCATATCATGTGTTATGACTTATTTTCCAACATTAATACTGCACTGTAGCATTTAGGAAGTGCTGCACCCCTGAAGTGCTGAACTTATATTAAATTAAAATACTATCTGCCCAAGTTAGTGGTAATTTAGGTGGTTGATAGAGACCCATGCTACGTATTACAATGGGGATCATGTTTTTTCCCCTTTATGTTGACACATTTCACTATTTTATAAACACTACATATATTTTTCATACAACTATGTCACATGGGTTCACACTAAGCTAACAGCCTTTGCGAGCCATTTTAAGCTTAGCCAATTATCCCTTGTGAGACTCAAACCCTGCACCTTGTGTTTTTAAGGCAAACACTTTAACCATTAGGCCACCCTCCCAACCAAACCTAAGCACATTTGTGTCACACACTTACCAGTACAAAGTTTCAAACTCCTGACTATGTAGATGTCTATGCAGTTATTGCATGCGCCACATAGCTTACATTATCCCACCTTATGTCCTTCATCGCCCAACGTGGTGTAGCAAGAAATGCTCACATACAAAACTAAACTATAATATCCTTCTACTGTTACCACACTCAGCTGTTAACACCTACGGCCAAAAACAGCAAAGAATAAAACCTGCTGCCTTGTTCAATTTGCTGAGAACAGGACATACCACTACAACCTAATAATTAGATAGAAATAGCTGCCGGTATTGGCCAGATCTGCATTCATATTAGACACTATGGTTTACTAAATGATCTACCTTGAACTCTTTCCTCCTGTTAGATCTAAATTAATCATTAAAGACCCTGTATACTGTTTCAGGGAGTCCATCAAGGAGGACATGCACTCACTCAAACCCTCACTGTAAAAAAGCTGAATGTGAAATACCATATTCCAAATTGGACCCAGCCATATGGCATCACATCCTAAATAATATACAATTCCAGAAGACAATGAAAGCATTCAAAGCCTGCCTGAAAGAATATCTTCAACAGAAGGCAAACTGTACTAGCTTTGCTGACATTGGATGAATGCTCCCTCTTTACTAGTTAGTTACTAGTTAGCAACCAAGTATGCTGCATCACAACTAAACCTTAATGACTTAGTTCATCACATCGTATGTATTGCAAATAAAACCAGTATGGATGGCATTGCAAATAGTACACATAATTGCTGTGTTAACTCCATTCTAATGCCTTTTGGTAATTGTTAAATTATTCTCTATTTCACTGTTCTAATTTCATGCTAATGTCTATTTTAAACATAAATTGCAGGCAGATTAGCTGACTGCATGTGGTACAAACAGCTTACAGGTTGGCTGCTAAAACAAGAACACCTAGTTAGGAAATTAGTTAAAAGAAATGAGGATAAGACTCACTTTATGGTGCATAACCATCACTTATAAAGTGTTCCCATATTCTGATGCTCATTGAAAAATGTACTAGTTTTAATTGGTTTGGGTTTTTCTTGTGCTTCTTCTAATTGCGCAATGATGTATGTATGGCGAAAATGGTGAGCTTGCTTTTTTTTTAAGTCAGAATACAGATGTCTTCAGACAAATTACAAATGATATAAATGTAGTGCTTATGTTAGAGAGAAAGAACCTTTGGAAAAAAATATTCTGGTTAGTAAAGCAAGGAGCACTGTCTTTGTTGTGACACTTTTTGAGACATGACCAGCTTTGTGAAACAGGATTGTACATTATGGTCTTTTAAATAACAGAATGGGTTAGGAAGGTGGATTTTTGTTGTAATGACTGGCTATCCTCACTGAAACAAAATAATTGAATTTTTGGGTATGTGATTTTTTTGTCAATATTAGTTGATAATAGAACCCATTTAATTTAGTTAGTGAGTTTCTTTCTTAATAAAGAATAAAAAATAATGACAAATATTAAGCAGTGTCTGGAATGAAGGGCATTCAACAATGTATATTACTAAGTATATAGTCAGTATATTGAGTTGTATTAAATTAGATAGATGACTTTTATTTCTTATTAACAGAACATTAAACTGGCTGTAGTCAGTGTTATACTGTTGGATAAAGGTAAATGCAATAAAGGTGTTTTTCAGTAAAGTGGAGTAATGGCAATTATAAACTTCCTTTATAGCTTTTTCTTAACACATTTTGGTGCACAGTATGTGCACTTGTCTTTTGCTGGCATCATGTAAGGTGTACAGAATTTGTGGCTGGGTTTTATGAATCTGAACTGAAGGCACACTTTAACTATATTACTTTATCTATGGAGTGCCATAGTCTACGTCAAGGAGTTATTTTTTTTTTATTTTGTGCTGTTTGCCCATTCCTCACAATCAAAAGGTTGTTGAGTTAGTATGTGTTTTTTGAGAATACTGTGATGGACAAAGTCCTTGACAATGGGAATGGAAATAAGAGATCCAAAAATGCATTGCTTCACACATTGATATTTATAATACTTCAAAATTAGTTTGTTTCCTTTTCATTTTTTTCTCTCGTACCTCACCACAGCTGACTGTCAGTTACTACCAGCTCTGTTCTGCGTTTACCAGCTTTTCCACAACTGTTTTAGCCTTTTTGTTGCTCAAGTTGACACACACCTGAGGTGGGAAGGAAATTGAAGATGCTGGTGTGGCATTATACTTAGCCAGGAATCGTAATCTAACTTCATCGCAGTGCGACAGCTGTGTTAGTGCAAGAAAGGCGTCTGCTCAATCTCCTGACCAACAGTATAATATTCCTCTCACAGAATTATGCAGTGAGCCAGGGCAACCTCTTTCTCACCCCAGAATGGGCAAGCTGTCATCAAACATTTGCTGCCATCCTCCCTGACCATAACCTCCAGTGCACATGCTTCTAGTGGAACATGGGGTATCTGGGGTGTAGTTATAGATCAACATCCCTTTCATGAGGCCATGTAATCTAATAGAACATGGCTCCCCTGGGGTGCAGTAATGGTTCAACACCATTTTCATGAAATCATGTGATCTGATATAGTCTACAATGTTCTGTCACAGATCTGATTTAACAACATTTGTAAAAAAAAATTGAAATGTATTTCAGTTCATCTAAAAGATTAGATCTGTATTTATAGAAACCAGAGCACTTCCAGTAACCCTTTCAAGTGAAAGGAAGACTGGCATAAGTATATGTTTTCAAGTGGTCAGAATGGGCATTACAAGGGGACCATTTTGTAACAGGCCCTAAACTGGGACACTTGAGGGCCACCCCGGAAGTCAGGTCTGCAATCCCATTCTCCCAGCCCTCATGGGAGTGGAGATAGGGCAGCCATGTCATCTCGCACTGGGGCAGACAGATTGGCCTCCCATCCTTCACCAGGTACTGTGGAGATGCTGCTCTGTAAATATCACCACATGCCAGGAGACATGAAGCAATGCACATTTGTCGGCACCTGGCACAGTGGCTTTGAGAGTGTGAGATGTGCCACAAAATGTGCAGAGATGGAGGGACCCAGGGCCATCTCCCCTGCAAGTTTGAAAGCCCTAAGTACAAGGCAAAGTGGAGAACCAGTGTCACATAAGTCTGGATGAGGGCCTGTCTGAGGCTTTGTGGCCCAGCAGAGTTTCATGAGGCTGGGAAGATCTTCTGCGAGGCTCCAAAAGAATGCATGACACTTCATGATTTGGCAGCAGTTGGGAGATAGGTAACCCTGGAAAAGAGCTCACTCTCCTGGGTAGAAGTGGAACCCCAGAGGAGGTCAGTCCTGATGGAAGTCTGGAAGGGAGAGAGAGGTGGAAAGTGACTGGTACAGGAAAGCTCTCACCAGGGTAAGGGGCTGAGGACCATGCCCCCTCTAGGACAGAAGTCTGGAAGGGGGAGAGAGGCAGATAGTGGCAGGGCTGGGCGAGCTCCTGTCTGGGTGAGGGGGGTCAGGCAGAGCTCCCCACAGTGGAAGTCCTTAAGGGAGCACTAGGGTGGACAGCAGTGGGGCCTAGAGAGCTCCTGCCTGGGTGAACGGGGGTCAGGCACAGCCCCCCCATGATGGAAGTACTTAAGGGAGCAACTGGTGAACAGTGGTGGGGCCTGGAGAGCTCCTTCCTAAGTTGGTGGGGTCAGGCAGAGCTCTCCATAATGGAAGTCCTTGTGGAAGCACCAGGGTGGATGTAATAGGGGCCTGGAGAGCCCCTGCTGGAGCAAAGGCATCAAACTTCACCCCATAACCGACAGCATCCTTGAAAAATCTCAAAGTCCCCAGAGCTGCTCTGGATAGGAAAGCAGAGGGGCTCTGAAGCCTTCATGAGAGCAGATCTGCCCCTCAGTGGCTGAGGGGAGTTCTGGAGGAGGAGATGGGATCAGAGGTAAGCTCCCCTGAGAGGGTCCAAGGGCATGAGTGATCCGGCACAATTTAGTAGCCTGCAGGAGACATGCAGGCAGCGGAGTCTCATGACATGGGCAGGGCCACAGCTGGGGAAGGTCTCTTGGCCAGGTCAAAGGGGAGGACTGTAGGGTTTGGCCCTGACAGAAGTCAGTATAGGAGCAGCAGGCAGATGGTTGGAGGGCCTGGAGAGCTCCTGCCTGGGTGAGTGGTGTCAAGAAGAACCCCCCATGACAGAAGTCCTTGAAGGAGTAACTGACTGATGGTGGCAGGGCCTGGAAGGGTCCTGCCAGGGTGAAGGCATCTGACCTCACCCCATACCCAATGGCATCCCCATAAAATCTCAAAGTCCCCAGAGCTGCTTAGGATGGGAAAGCAGGGGGATTGGCCACCCTGGGAAGCCAAGTCACCATTCAGACTGAGCAGTCTAAACTGGGACATTTCTGTGTCGCAAAGACAATGTTTGAGATTCTGGGACAGAGGCTTCCAAACTGGGACTGTCCTGGAAAAACTGGGAACGTTGGTCACCTTGGGGCATTATCTTAAAAAAAAAAAAAAAGTCTTGTTAGCGGAAGCAATAGATAATTGAAAGAAACATGAACCAGTGACTGTCAGTGATACCAAATGATACTAAGTCTGAAGTAAATTAAAAAAAAGACACATTCTGTCCTGAAAATCAGTATCCTTCAAACTTCAGCCATAGGTAACATGCAAAAAAAATAAAAATAAATAAGTAAATAAAGACAGACCTAAAAGGTTTCCTTCTGGCATGTTAACAAAATTCCATTCACGTTAAGCAAAGATAGGCTACCTTCTTCATCTGACATTATGCTACACTCTGCACACTTGAGAAAGACATAAAAGTACATGAATCATTAAAACAATTGAGGAAATCTGCCTAATTATCTATCTGCTTATTTTACTGCCTATCCTTTTCTGAATTATGGTAATTAACAGTGTATCGGTTAGCGTTGTCACCTCACAGCAAGAGGTTCTCCTATTCGATTCTATGCTGGAGCGCCTTCTGTGTGGAGTCTGCATGTCCTCCCTGCAGTTGAGTGAAGTTATAGACATGCAGGTAGGTGCAAGCATGAATGGGTGTGTCTTCACTGAAGTTGGGTGTTGGGCTGGCAACTCGGCACCATAAAATCCATTGCCAATCATGAGCAGACCGGAGTTCCGCTGTGGTGACCCTTCACTGGGAAAAGCCGAAAGAGTATGTAACAGCAACTTGGACTTAATGAACTCTAACAATATTTCCAAAATTACTGCAAAAATGTAATTCTACAGTAATGATTTCTCAAGTTTTCCAATGTCCCTGGTGGTGAGTCACTGTAAATGTATTAAGTACTTACTCTCATTTGCATATGGAATATTTATGATTTTTTTATGGATTCATATGCACAAGCAAGCAGATGCTCATGTACACACTTACACATATGCACATGAGTACAGGTACCTCCTTCCCTCTCTCTACACACACACACACACACACACACACACACACACACACACACACACACACACACACATATATATATATATATATATATATATATATATATATATATGTGTGTATGTATATATATATATATATATATATATATTTATATATATATATATATATATATATATATATATATATATATATATGCACACACACACACACACACACACACACACACACACACACACACACACACACACACACGTATACATGTGTGTGTGTGTGTGTGTGTGTGTGTGCATTTTATGCACATATATTATAGAAGCATAGCTAGGATAGGGTGAGAAGGGCATTGACCCCAGGTGCAAAGTGTTGGGAGGGTATGATCTGCCATTCATCATCCCGATCAGTTTTTAATGTTATACCAGATTTTAAAAGCTGATATTGCATTTGCATTCAAACCTGAGTGCTACAGTGTTCTATGTGGATTATAAACTGTAGCATCTGCTTTCTATATTTGCAGCAAGCAGTTTGCTGAAGTTTAAAAGAAGAAATTATTATTTTTTTTGTTCAAATATGTTAAATATGCTGATGAAGGGTTGGCGGCAGAGCACAGAAATATGATCTCAATGGCCAGATCAGGAGGAGAGGGGGAGGGTGTTGTGCAAATGGCCACCTGGCTGGTGCGCCAGTAGAAGGAACAGTTGTGTTTGTATTTTTTTCTTTGCTCTTCAGTGGAAGAGCTGGGGGAAGGGGGTGTGTGGATCTAACTGTAATAAGCTGATGGCATTGTAGCTATAAGCTTATTACAGTGAAGTGTGTGCTTTTTTTATTGCTCTTCAGTGGAAGAACTAGCTGGGGGGAGGGGGCATGGATTTCACTGCAGTAAGTTGATGGCTAGTTTGAGTTTATTTGATTGGTATCTGTGTGTATTAGTGTCTGGGAGACATCTTTTACATTTTCATGGCCACAGTGAGATTGCAGAACACTGCCAGTAAAGTAAGGAGGATCTTAATTACCTCAACTGTTGTGTGATCTTGGGCTTAGTATATTTAGAGATGTGGACTTAATTTTGTTTTTTAGTGGTGCATTAGTCAGTCTAGTTATGTCAAAAGAATGAAGGGATTCCAGCAAAAGTTACTTTCATGGAAATTACATCCGTGTATGTCTGTCTTCCTCCTACACACACACACACACACACACACACACACACACACACACACACACACATGTACACGCACACACACACGCACAAGCACACGCACACGTACATGCACACATGCACGCACACTCACACACAGACTAACATACATGTCCCCCACACACACATTTGTTTATTTAATTTATTTATTAACGATGAAATAATTGAAGTAGCAACACCAGCCTGACTTTTTCAATAAAAAATTGACAAAGCCACAAAGTGCATTTTCAAGTTAAACAACATGAACACAAATTCTAAAAATAACTGACGAAATGCAAAATGGAAGATAAGTTTGTATCTTTTTAATTTGCTGGATGCTAAAACAAAATGTAAAGAATAGATGTAAATTAAATGACACTTGTTTTGCAGGTTTTTGTATATTAACTTCTGTGCATCTACTGTGTTACTGTAAATTTTATGTTTTGGACTTATCACATTTTACTTAAACATTAGAACATTTTGCTCAATTTATATCTCCAATTTATAAAACATCTAGCAGGGAGATATCACACACAAAGATACACACACATGCACACATACACACGCACACACACACACACACACACACACACACACACACACACACACACACACACACACACACACACACACACACACACACAGGCACAGACTGACTCGGAGGAGGAGAAACAACCTGAGCCTGCAACAATAGGCAGAAGGAAGCATGCCCAGTATGCCCAGTAGCATACCGTGGCCTTTGCAAAGAGGCAACGCATAGCACATACACTGTCATGGGAGGGACCCAGGGAATAACACCTCTCTCTGACTCTCACATACAGTAAAAGGGATGCCAAAGATTACACAATCTGTGTCTAACCATGTTTAGGGAGTGTACTATGTGCATCCGACATAGGCAGCCCTGCAGCACCACCCTCAATACTGAGGCACCCACAAGGTAAGTGGCTCACACATGCTAGTCAGAGGGGGGGGGATCATATACCCAACAACAGTCACAGCCAGCAGGACAGGTGTAGACAAACACAAACAAAGGCTGTGCTATGGCCTCTGAATGAAGCCTTTGGGTAACCTCCCCCCAGGCCTACACAGACAGACTACAGCAGATCAGGCAGTGGGATGTTAGTTCTGAAGGGTAGTAAGTCAGAAACTAATATGTAGGTAATTAAAAGCTAAGATCTGTAGTACACTGGTATGCCTCTAGCCAGCACAATAGGTAAGACTAAAGAATGACATGGAGTACCCAACATACCAGTGCAGTCCTAGCAAAGGAATCTGACATAGAAATGTAGTCACAGTCAGCTCCGCCCCCAATCCTGTGTAGAAATGAAGAAATAGTCAGGTGTGCCCCTCCCATGTATAAATGTAGTAACAGTCAGGTGTGCCCCCCCCCCCCCAATCCTGTGTAGAAATGAAGAAATAGTCAGGTGTTCCCCCTCTACATAGAAATGTAGCAACAGTCAGGTGCACCCCCCAATCCTGTGTAGAAATGTAGAAATAGTCAAGTGTGCCCCCCAACCTACGTAGAAATATAGTAACAGTCAGGTGTGCCCCCCAATCCTGTGTACAAATGTAGAAATGGTCAGGTGTGCCCCCCATCCTACATAGAAATATAGTAGCAATGAGGTATGCCCCCCAATCCTGTGTAGAAACATAGAAATAGTCAGGTGTGCCCCCTCCTACATAGAAATATAGTAACAGTCAGGTGTTGTACAACACAAAGGTCAGCACTGCAGTACAAACTACCTGGATTCGATCCACACATTCAGTACAGACGACCATACTGGCCATGCCCACACAGAGTAATGAAGGCAATGTCAGTCAACAACATACTGAAAGGTCATACTGGGCATGCTCACACACAAACACATGAAGGCCATGACTGCACACTCCTCAATATGCACCACACATGCTTTGCACACACAGCGGATAGGAATACAGGCATCTATGTAAGGACAACACACTATGATAAGCCAAAGGTAGACATACATAGATGTGTGGAAGAGGGTGACTGTGACAAGGAGTCATCCAGGGCTCTCCTACCCAGCACACAGCCAAAGGGCCACAACCACATGAGGGTCTGATGTCACACACTGCAGATACTAGCCACCGGTATCTGTCAACATTACAGAGTATGTGGTGCACGTGCCAGCTATGCAACATCACTGCTCAAGGAAGTAGTCATCTAGCAGCTGTATACACATACCTGTGGAATATGACCCAGGTTGTGTCCGCATGTGGCGTGTCATCCCCTAGACAAATGGGTTATGATTCCTGCACACACATTGCCCTCCCCATAGCCCCAATATGACATGCCTGCTGAGGTCATCTACTGTGAAATACACCTTTGGGAGAGCTGTATCCCAGTAATCTCTGTGATGGATCCCATAACTGCATACTGCTGTACTGTGACAACCACAAGGCATTCTATATCTATGTCAAGAATTTAAATGGCAATGCTCAGATCTGCTCTGAGCTAAAAGAGAATGGCATTAAGTATACTGATCCCAAGGATATTGCCAATATCCTGGCAGATCGATTCAGTGCCAACTTCACCCCCCTCTCACCCCCTAAATGGTCCATCTCAATACTGGAAGATTGCCAAATTCCAGTAATAACGGCCACACAGGTAAAAAATGCACTCTCCAAAGCTAAGAATACAGTATCCATGGGACCAGATGACATCCCGGGCTGTGTACTACATGAACTACAATATGAACTAACACCTCACCTAAGTGTCATGTTTAATCATAGCCTCACCTCAGGTTTCGTGCCCAGTGGTGTAGAGCTACAGTTATCCCACTCCACAAGGGGGGATCCACCTTGGATTCCGGAAACTACTGCCTCATCAGTCTTACAAGCCTTATCTGCAAGGCCATAGAGTGTATTATCATGGAACTTATAAACAAAGACATTGGCGACCTTCAAACACTGGACACCACCCAATTTGGGTTCGTGAAGGGACGATCTTGTCTCCTGAACCTGATTGTCTTCTTTGAATCAGTCTCCAGAGCCATGGACAAGGGTAAGGTGGTCCATACAGCCCATCTAGACCTTGCCAAGGCCTTTGACATCATCCCCCGCTCTGGAATCATAGATAAACTTACTAAGCTGGGCATTAATCCCTATGTCATCCAATGGGTTGCTTACTGGCTTACTGACAGAACCCACACTGTAAAAGTAGCCAACTCCAAATCCAGCTCCAGACAAGTGACAAGTGGAGTACCTTAGGGTTCAGTCCTGGGACTGTTCTTGTTTGGCATCTACTTCTCTGAAGTAAACACTGAAAGTGTGATAAGAGACTTAGGGACACAGATGGACAGTGGTCTCACCTTCGATAACCACATCGCCACAACAGTCAGGAAATCCTTCTTTGTGGCACACCTCATCACTAAGGGCTTTTCATCCAGAAAAAAGGAGGTCATTGTCCCACTGTACTCATCCCTCATTAGATCCATTATAGAATACAACGCCCCGTTTGGTATGTACATCTCAAGACATCTGCAACAACTGGAAAGGCCACAGAAATACCTCACTAAAAGAATCATAGGCCTAAAGCAGATGCCCTACACTGACCGCCTTAAAAAACTCCATCTATACTCTGTCGCATATCGTCTACTCAGAGGCGATCTCTGCTTAACATACAAGGCCATGTCAAACCCAGAGCTGTTGGACATGTTACACTTAAAGAAATCCCAATCCCTCAGAGCCACATGCTCCAGGGATCTAAACATTGTCATCACAATAAGCAAAACATGCTGGAGGGATAGGTTCCTGACTCAGAGACTATGGAACAGACTGCCCATACATGTCAAGCAGAGTGCCTTTTTGGCCCTCTTTAAAAGGAACCTTGACGATTGGATGGGAGAAAGGAAATTCACCATGGGGATCACGTCAGTCACCCTGCTAGACAGGGGTCCAGGGAAGTTAATAGTGTGGGAAGAAATAGCCAGGGAATTGTTATAGCTAGGCTTGTATAAGCCGTAGGGCTGATAGCTTAGTACCAACCTATGAACCTATAAGGTAGGAGTTCTAACCCCAGCCTTGGTAGCTGTGAGTGTGTGTGTCTGTCTGACTCTGTCTGTGTATAGAGCAATGATTTTTAGGGTGGTCACGCTCCCTACAATTGAAATGCTCTACCTTGGTAAAGCTACTGATGCCATCCACCTAGAAATACATCCCTGGAAAGGCTGTGTCCCATTAATCTCATGGTGTGTCCAATAACTCTGTACTGCTGTAGTCTGATAAACTATTTAGGTAGGAGTTCTAACCCCAGGTTTGGTGAGTGTGCATCTGTCTGTGTAAAGAGTAATGCTTTTTAGGGTGGTCACACTCCCTACAATTTAAATGCTCTACTTTGGTAAGGCTGCTGATGTCATCCACCTAGAAATACATCCCTGGAAAGGTTGTATCACAGTAATCTCCATGGTGCATCCCATAACTGTGTAGTGCTGTACTGTGCTAACATAGGTAGGAGTTCAGTTCCCATATATGGCAACTGTGTGTGTTTACCTGTCTGTGTAGAGAACAATGCTTTTTAGGGTAGTCACACTCCCTAAAATTCAAATGCTCATCTTTGGCAAGGCTGCTGATGTCATCCACCTAGAAATACACCTCTGGGAAGCTGTAGCCCAGTAATCTCTGTAGTGAGTCCTGTAACTGCATCCTGCTGTAATGTGATAAATTAGGAAGGTAGCTGCTCTAATCCCCAACATGGCAAGTGTGTGTCTGTCTGTGTAGAGAGCAATGTTTTTTAGGGTAGTCACACACCATACAATTTGTATGCTCTACTTTGGCAAGGCTGCTGATGTCATCCGCCTAGAAATACACCTCTGGAAAGGATGTAGCCAAGTAATCTTCGTAGCGTGTGCCATAACTGAGTACTGTAGTGTGATATTAACCTCAGTGAGGGATACTATACCCACACATATAAGTTGTGGATGTTTTGTGAGTGTTTCAATATCTGTGTGGGGAGCAATGCATTTTAGGCCTGTCACACTCAATACATGTCCATTGGCCTACTTTGGCAGGCCTGCTGATGTCATCTAATGTGAAATACACCTTTGGGGAAGGAGTACTCCAGTAATCTCCATGGTGCACACTATAACTGTGTAGTGCTGTAATGTAATAAACTAGTTAGGTTGGGGTTCAACTCCCAGACATGGCAGGTGTGTGTTTGTAACTTGCAGTGTGTATGGAGGTGGGTGTGAGTGTGTGACACCTGGGCTCAATGTCGTTGCAAATGTCTTTTATGGTGGCCCTTTATCACAATGTCCACCATACAGGGATAACAGATGTGAAATAGGCAAGAGACTGGGGTACAAATCCATACCCATACATGTGACATCACGGCCAGGCAATCACAGTTAGCAAACCCAGTATTACCAAGAGCACACTCTAAACCCATGTCTCTCTCTCTCACACACACACACACACACACACACACACACACACACACACACACACACACACACACACACACACACATGCTGAGGCAACAGCCAATATGTGTGTAGTACACTGCATATTGGTGACTGATAGTAACTATGGAGTGATTGGAGTGGCCTACAGATGGCATGGCACCCTGTCCATCTGTCCAATAGGCACATACATGCAGACAGGCACCTTCTCCATGTACCCCACTGGACACCTGCAACACCTGCGGTGTCATCACATTTGACCCACAAAGGACATACCACACCTGAAAACATGCCCTGTATGGACAGATGCCACTGACACCAGGGAATGCCATTAGCATGCTATCAATGTAGGTGCAGGGTTAACCTGCTGTCCATTACCAGTTCCTGCCACAGGTGGCCAAGACTGGCACATCTGATGATATTCTGTGTACACAATGTGGGCCCGACACCCCAGATACAGTTTCACATGTCACTGTACATGCATGTGGAAGGTGTGCACATCCCAGACACCATCCATATCGTGGACTAGGGAACACATACATGCAAGCGATGCACAGCATTGGCCACATGCAATAGCCACCCAAGTGACTGGATGGTGGATGCAATACCCACCTGTGTGGGCAAATGCAGAAACCACAGGCCTGAGCCACAATGTAGACCATTGTCATGTGGCCTGATGCCAAGCTATACCCATCATCTAGCCTTATATAGCCGTCTGGCACAGTCGACTACCACATACCCATGCAGACATGCACCCATGCATATCAGTACTGGCACCCTGTGTGTTTGTGTGTCTGTTGTATGATGTATATGATCACATCCACCCTTACTACAACCCCCAGTGGCATACTGAAGCATGCTGTCTGATGTCAGACACCTCCCCATATCCTTTGCCCATATAACCTCTGTATGACCCATGTGGTGCATGTGATACCTGCACAGTAATGTGTTGTGGCAATCTCACTAGTGATGAGCTGTATCCCTGGCCCTGGCAAGTGTGTCAGTGGGTGTGCATCCTTGTGGGAGTGTGGCTGTGTTGATGCTGGCACCTGTTCATGCGGACAGGCATGTGTAGATCACCTACCATATAGTTACCATACCCCTGTAGCAGATGTCACTCACCATCACATATATGTTCTGCAGACTCTGCAACAGGTAACCTATGTGGCACATCCAACAACTGCATAGTACTGTGATAGCACTACATAGTCATCAGGGGGTTGATACCCTCTGCTGGTAAGTCTGTGACACAGACATGCTTAGGTTTTACTCTCCCACCCCTCCCTGACTTGTTGATGCCTTTGTCTGCCTCTCTCACTCCCTCACTGGTGGATGTGGAGACCTATAGGTGGCAACCCACTAAGCACAGAAGAGGTCATCAGGGATCTGAGTACCCAGGTTGACAGTAACCTTTCATTTGATACTCACGTTGCCAAAGTAGTTAGGAAGACCTTCTACATTGCCCACCTGATCATGAAGGGATTCACATCTAGATCAAGGGAAGTCATCGTCCCCCTGTACTCATCACTCATCAGGCCAATGATTGAGTACAATGCCCCATTCGGAATGTATCTGACACGACACCTGCAGCAACTGGAAAGGCCCCAAAAGTTCCTCACCAAAAGGATAAAGGGTCTCAAAAATATGTCCTATGCTGCCTGACTGAAGGAACTTCAGCTCTACTCAGTCGCTTACCGTCTGCTCAGAGGTGACCTGTGCCTGACATACAAGGCCATGTCCAACCCAGAATTGATGAACATGCTTCACCTCAAAAAATCTAGATCCCTCAGAACTACAAGGGCGGGAGACTTAAACCTTGACACGGTTATTAATAGGACGTGCTGGAGGGACAGATTCATTACCCAGAGACTCCCTATGCTGTGGAACAAAATCCCGGTACATGTGAGGCAGAGCACCTCGCTGGCATTGCTCAAGAGAAATCTTGACCAATGGATGGGAGATCGCAGATATACCCCAGGGATTATCTCAGTGTCACTGCTTGACAGAGGCACAGCAAAATAATGGGCATAGTATCTTCTATACTAAAGGTGTGGCAAAAGCCACAAAACTCTGACTAGGCTTATAAATGCCCTTGGGCAGATAGCCTAGTATGAACCTATGAACCTATGAACCTATAAACCTATACCTGCTTTTCTTAGGCAGCAGCATGTGTATTTTAGGTAATGCTCATGATCGGCTGATGGCTTCTGCATGAATTGCAGCCCTCCCCTAGCTGATTGCATGTGGAGCAGCTGTGGTAACATTCCCATAGCCAATTGCATGGCAACACACTCCAATATCTAGGAACATCATGCTTGTGTTGGTCCTTTTCATTCACTGTGAGCAGGAACTCATTCTGTTGTTTGGCAAATAGCATCTCAGATGGAGTGTGGATTTACCTCTGACAACATACACTGTGGAAACTGGCCAACACACAGGATGGGGATGTGCCTGACCTGACTACAGGCTGTAAGTGCTGCTATACTGCATTCTGAGTAATGTTGGTTTAACAGGGTGTGTGCGGATATGGCTGTCCTACATGTATTAATATCTGCCATGTCAGTTGTATGTTTATGAGGACTCCCCATCTGTAGGGTCATCTGCAGAATGGGAAGTGTGTAGTGCCTTTGGTGTCATGTGTTACCCACAGAACATGTATCTGTGAACTGCAGAAGGTAGTGTGAGGATTGCAGTCTGTAGATGGTGAAAGCCATGACAGTTACTGACTTCATATCCCTCATAGGACATATGTTGCAACAAAACCTGTTACAACAGTAAAGTGTTATCACAGCAATGTGTTAATACTGACCTGGTGTATGTGCTTCCAGCCATAACTTAGTCAACATTTGTACATATGTCATGCATTAAGAGGTGCATATGTGCTGTACACCATAATTAGTGTCATATCTGATAACAAGCCAGTGAGATATTAGACTGCTACGCATGTTATGTACAGTAGAGCTTATATTTGATGACATAACCTGGACATACTGTGGTTGTTTGTACAGTACTGAGGTCTGTGTACTTATGGTGAATGTCAACACTGTGTATATTGTTAATATGTACCTTGGCCTGTGTACAGACTGTGGTAGTTGTCATTGTCCTAGGTCCCGTCCTATCTGATGTTACATGCTGCTCCACTGTATGTTACGTATTGGCTTACATGTTTGTAGGGCCATGCACACATATGTCCCATACCACAGTCAGCCATCAGACCAAACTGTGTAGTATCCCAATATATGTAGAGTTAGTGTGTGAGTGGCACATATGAGGATGGTGTTGAACAGATAGTCCATATACTGTAATATTATGCTAGCTTGCCATATATGGCTGTGGCTGTGTTCTCATTGGTCGTGGCAATGCACTTTCACACAGGTGTATCTTACCCTGTGCTGTGACATGCCTGTACAACCTGCTATATATGCAGGTACATGTGCATTCTCCCATAAGAGATGTAGGCCAGTGTTGAGCCATTCTGCCTGTAGCATGCACAGTGCATTGTTACATGCCTAGAAGCTTAGTGTACTTAACCAGTGAGATGTCATGTGCAGATACTTGCCAGATGAACTGCTGCTGGGCCTCCCTTAACAGTCATGTATGTCAGACAGAGCAGTGGGATGCTGTACAGATGTATGTCAATATCTAGTGGGTAGTATGTGGCCATGGCACCCCTGTACCAACGGTTATTATTTGTCAGGCCAGACAGGGGTGTGTGAATGCATAACCTATGGTGGCATGTGCATACCAGTCTTTATGTGTTATACCCATCTACATGGCTGTTACCATCCATATTGTCAGGCATGGTACACATGTTATGCACTAAGGGGTTATGTGTATACCTCTGAACTGTAGAGAGTGTGTCAGAATGTCCACACATATTGGCCAATATCTTTGCTGTTGTCAACAGGGGCAGTACGTGCTAGCAGCGGTACTTTACTGTGATGTCCTTAGGATGTCTGTCAGTAGGCAATGGCACACATGTGGAAAGCAGATGTGACTTTCCACACACACCATGTCTTTGAAGCCAATCCCAATCACTGTAGCAATAGTATATAGAACTGAAATAGTACACAAATAAAGGTTTTCCATTTCTGCAAACCTGTGTGTGGTGTTTTTTTCCTATGACCTCTCTGCGGGTATATGTTGCAGGCGATGATTGTCATTTGTATGGGTGGCCCATACAGTGTCCAGTTGTTCAGGTGTGAACTGTAGGTATAGTGGCTATTCCATATTTTGTGCACCTTCTACATATGTATCCTACTGTACATATCTCTGCGTGTGTATGTATATCTATATATCCCTGCTGTAGTCCACATTATCATTACTGTGCTAGCAGTTGTACTGTACTATGATGAACTTAGGATGTTTGTCCATAGCCAATGGTGCACATGTCTACAGCAGATGTGGCCTCCCACACCCAACATGTCTGTTAAGACACCCCTATGATAGTAGAAACAGTCTACATGTATACCTGCAATACATCCATGACATCCCCTTCATCCCCTTGCACTAAGGGGATGGGTCTACTGGTGCTGAGGTAGGACTCCACTCCATGTTTTGGACATATGATAAATATATATGTGTACACATATATCCACATATCTATATAGGTATATACATATATATATATATATATATATATATATATATATATATATATATAGACATATACATATCCACACACACACACACACACACACACACACACACACACACATATATATTTATATTTATATATATATATATATATATATATATATATATATATATATATATATATACATATATATATACATATAAACACTCACACATATACATATACACAGCAATGACTTCAAGTGGCTAAGCGTCTGATGTCATTCAAAGAGGATCCAGTATCTGTCTGCCTGGGATGACTGACAAACCATGATGCTTTGCCAGAGATGGTCTGCACCTGTTGCCTCTGGGAATTCAGGTTACTGGCTACAGCTCTTGGCACACCTCATAATGCCTTATCTAGGCAAGGTTCAAAGGACAAAACCAGCACAGTAACAGATACAAGCATGCAAAACTGAAGGTAATGCTACTCAATGATAGAAGTCTAAACCTAAAAAGGCACTCACTTGAGCCACACCTACAAATGGGGAACATCAATATCAGTGCAGTAAATGGGACCTAGTTCAACGCTCCAGAGAACACACCTGTAATATCAGACTACAACTCATCACACATTTTTTTTTCTGACGAGCCTGATCTGCAAAGGCATGGAATGCATTATTATGGAATTTATAAACAAAGACATTGGCAACCAGTAAACACTGGACCCCACCCAGGTTGGGCTCGTGATGGACCGATCTTGTCTCCTGAACCTGATTGACTACTTTAAATCAGTCTCTGGAGCTGTGGAATAGGGAAAGGTAGTCCACACAGCCTATTTGTACTTGCCCAAGGCCTTCATCACCATCCCCCACTCTGGAGACATAGTTAAACTTACGAAGCTGGCCATAAACTCCTGGGTCACTCAATGGGTTGGCAACTGATTTATTGATGGAACCCAGACTGTAAAAGTCACCAACTCCAATCCTAGCTCCAGACAAGTGACAAGTGGAGTACCTCAGGGTTCAGTCCTGGGACCACTCTTGTTTGGCATCTATGTCTCTGAAGTACAAGCCAACACTACAGAACTCTAAGAAAGTTCACAGATGACTGCAAACTGGGATCCATTCTTGCATCCCCAAATGATGTAGATATTCTACAACAGGGTCTTACAGAAACAGATGCTTCATGCCAGAGCCATGGGCTCAAGCTTAATGCCAAGTAATGAAGTTATCACCTTTGGAAATACCATGTACCCATGAATTACCACATAGATGGCAGTACTAAACATCGAAAGTGTGATGACAGACATAGGGACACAGGTAGACAGTGGTCTCACCTTCATTAACCACATTGCCACAGCAGTACAGAAATCCTTCTATATGGCACACCTCATTACTGAGGGCTTTACATCCAGAGAAAAAGGAGAAAATTGTCCCACTGTACTCATCCCTCATTACACCCAGTATAGAGTACAATGCCCCATTTGGTATATACCTCACAAGACATCTGTGACAGCTGGGAAGGCCACAGAAATACCTCACTATAAGAATCACAAGCCTAAAGCAAATGCCCTATACTGATCATCTAGAAAACCTCCAGCTATCCTCTGTGGCATATTGTCTACTCAGAGGCTATCTCTGCTTAACATACAAGGCTATGTCAAACCTTGGGAAATTACATCTGTAATAAGTATATGTAATGCCATGTACAGTACATGCATCTATGTGCTGTCATTACAGTAGCAAAGGGTTTTGAGTGTCACATCTGGGACACACAAGTATATGAGACCTGCACAGCACTGTTATCCATGTGAATGCGTTACATGCAGGGGTAGCAACCCATGGTACGTGCTGTCATACTGGCATGTAGTGTAACATGACCTTACTACTGTTGACAGTGCTGTCCCAGGCAAGGGTAGAGTGCTAACATTACTACTGACAAGAAGCACACCTGCGGCCATAGCTGCACTCTGAGGCCTCACTGTCATGTTCCTGAAGTGTGGGCTGTGTCACCATGTATATCCCCTACTGGATAATAATCAGACATGTGGAATGTAACTGTAGAGTACCGTCTGTACAGCACATGTTAGTGAGGACTTTCAACATGTAGTAATGGCATACATATTGTTGTCAAACATCCATCTGTCGACACATTCATCCTACTTCATAGCTACTCACCAAACTGATGTCTGTCAGTCCCTCTACAGATGTGCAGATGGCAGGTATCCAGCTGGGATATGTACAGACAACCTATGCTTGATTGACACTGACATGTCTGGCCAGCTGTGTACTACCTGTCACATAAAGGAGAGAACACCCTGTTTGAGCCACATACCACGGGTACCTACACTACACTACCACAGTCAGCAGAACATGCTTGGGTACAGGTCTCCATCACAGACACTAACCATGTGCTGTAATACATGTTGCATACATGTCAACTGGATCACCTCAGTGGCCATGTACAGAAGGAAGCCAGAGGATTGGCTGATGCATTTCACTCTCACCCTGATGGTCACTAATGTGGTGTCTGTCTATAGATTGCCTGCTGGCACATGGCAGGTGGCATGATACCAATGCACACACACCCCCTACACAACCAATCTCTCCATGGATAATAGCCAGGTACACAGCTATGACCACCTGCAGCAATACACCACAGTACTGACACATGCATGTGTGCATTACTGAGGATAGCAGTGTTTGCGTGTTAGTACACCTGTAGTTGAGAATTCCATGACAGCCTTCACAATGACCACAACACCCATTGCCATAGTCAGATGTGGCCACTGCTGTATTGGACATGACATGTACCCTGTTACACTCCTCTCAACATCAGCTACATGTGCCTTGCAGTACAAGCACAATAGTGTTGTGCAAATGGGCTGATAGGCATGGGAAACCCATTGAGGTCTGTCAAGTGTGTGTATGTGTGCATGTCTGCATATCTGTAGGGTATACCATTCCGAGGTCACATACTCCTATTACACTACACCTTGCCACACAGTAGTACAGATAGTGTTGTCACTGCCCATAGGTGAGGCATGGCAATGCAACACCCTACTATGCCTGTGGCATGTGCATTAGATGCATATCCCTGTAGTACCACTGTAGTGATATACAATGTGTTGTATTGCTGTTGTGGGCAATGTGTGATAGTGAGTATATCAGAGTGTCATAATGGGTTCCAGTGTGTACAGCATCCACTGGGGTTTGTGGGTGCTGTGTACACTGTCATTACACCATGGTACACCTGGTATATGTCCCATGTGCCACTTTCTGGTGACCACTGTTACCATAAACAATACAGGTAACTGATACCAAAATACAGCCCAGTTACGCATGTGCTGTGTGCAGCCTACCTGTAACACATTGGACACATGGACTAGTTAGTTAGCAACAATAAGCCCAGGTCTCTAAAATGTGTGTCTGCCTATTATGTGTCTGTCAATGTGTATATAATGATATGAAACAATATGTATTGTCCATATACCACTATTGCATCTCCCATTACCATATTGTACATGTCTGTGGATGTTCTGCATGTAACATGTAACCTGGTACACACCTCACCCTACACATTGTGTGATGTGTGCAATGAAAGCCACAGAGTTCAGTAGCACTACATACCTAGGTAGGGTTCCAGTCACAGTGTTGCCAAGTAAGGATGTGCATGTATGTGGATGGGTTGACATAAGGTTGCAGATTATACATATCCTAGCGGGTCACCTGTCAATGTGGCACAGGCAATAACTGTTATATAAACCTGTAACATGTGTGCAACCATACTCCAGATATGTCACAGCCATGGTGTCACCACAGTGCTATAACCCTTGTGGAATATGACTGCAGATCATCCTCCTGCTGACACATGTACACCTACAACACAAATGGATAACATGATGGTGATCACAATCAATCAGTGTTACTAACAGATGAAATGCATCATAGCTGGATGGCTACACTACCTCACATGTATGCATTACACATTACCCCTGACAACATCTTACACTGCAGTACAGTGCTGCACTCTATTACAGTCACCATGTGCATCAGAACCATATCAGCCGGTCTCTGCATTGATGTTATGGATGACAGGTATCATCATATGCACAGGGTGTGTTGTTGGTTTGCTAGAGGCTGAGGGTGGTCCATTCATTTGACACCATGTGTGTGGGTGAGGGGTTTAATTCTTTGATCGGGGCATGGTGATGTGGTGTGTGTCAGTATGGGGTTGCCCTAGGTGTGTTTGCATAGTGTGTGGGTATGCATGCAAACATTTCTGCCATGTGGCTGCTCTATACAGGTGTTTTTGGACAGCTGCAGACCATACCTGGCAGGGTGTGCAGTTCACCGCCTCTGGCCATGGACATGCTGACTGTGCCTGCCAGGGGTTCCATGGGCACATGCAGGTACAGACCTTGATGTGCTACTCTCCCCTGATGATGACAGATGTTTGCTGGAACCATGTCGTATCTGGGACTGGCCAGATGCCACATGCACGAGGCCTGCTGTGGTATGGACAGCACCCCCAGTGATGTGCTGGGGCTGGTATTGCCACTACAGGAGTGGCTTGGCATCCTAGCACATCTACGTCGACCGCCAGTTACTGGTGTTTCTGGCCTACATCCACGCGGCCGTTGCACCACTCCCACCATATTTTCAAGCAAGGACATACCATGGTCGAAGAGGCCCACCATCCCACCCCACCATCCATCCATGATCTCGTTCTGTTCACAGAGGCAGCAGCAAGTTCACAGATGTTGTCACTTACAGATGAGAAAGAAGCCCTCTGCAGCCTCAGGCCCTGTCTGGTGTGCATTTCCATATGTGCCTATGGTTCCATGACAGCCTGAAACATGCTCCTGGTGGTACCAGTTGTGGAGCCTCTGTCAGGGGCATGATGACCAGTGGCCCTCCCACGAGCACTACGGTACATCTGCCTATGTGGTGCCCTGCCAGCCATCTGGCTATGCCGACTGTGACCCAACACAGTTGACATGGAAACCACACTCTCCTGGTCACTGGCACGAACCGCCAACTGTCCCTCTGCTATCGCCACTGGTGATGGGATGTGTATGGGCACTGTAATTGTGTGCAGGCTTGGGGTATCTAGGAGGGTGATGACAAATGGTGCAATGTCGGCCTCTGACAACCCACCTGTTTCTCAACAGTACCATCAACATCATCATCGGTGTCTGTACGGACACCAACCTCAGATTGCATGCAGGAGGGACCCTGACCCACCTCTCCACCTGTGGGGGAAACAAACACACACTTTAAGACCTGTACAGCATTGCATAACAGTACACACATTTGCACACACACACACACACACACACACACACTGACAGTCCACCTTACTACCTCCCTGTCCCTGGGTTTGCAGACAGTCCCACATTCAGTTACATATGTTCCCCATCCTGCATGGCACTTGCTAACATACATTCATTAATACTACCCATGAACACATTATTCCTCTCCATGCCTACATGTGTGATCACAACACATGGCCTGTTACTCCATCACCTCCCTGACTTGAGTGGAGTAGGTTGTACATGGCCTCACTGTTGTCATCCATGTTAACCCTGTGTATGCCTGGTCATTGTGTACATGGCCTCTGTAAGGTAGGGGCTACTACAGGCACTACATATTTTATACACCGGATTGTCATACTACAGTCTTGCTCAGTCCATGCCACATCAGCTGCACAATCAACCTATCATGTGGATAACAGTAATATCTGGATACACTCACTAGTGTGCTCTGGTAATTCACTATTGCATCAGTAGTGCTGCATACGTGGGTAGTTGGTTATCTATCTGCTGATGGCAATATGATGTGTATACCTGGTATGTACTTTCCCTCCCAATGCATATTCCATGCTACAGACCTTGTTATACTATCAGCTGTCCTGTGATCACATATCAGACAAGTTTTCCTGGTGTCTCATGTGTCACTCCATGTCCATGTATGGCACAATCCCAAGGAGAGGTATTGCCATGTGATCAACCCCACAATCACCTGTGCATACATGGACACCCACACAAACAGACACACATGTACACACACATTTGACATGCATCGACCACACTCCACTCCACCAGATTGCAAGTACACACACACACACACACACACACACACACACACACACACACACACACACACCTACATGTGAGGTTGCACAGCTTTTGTACAGAGTCCTCCCATTACCCTTCTGTCAGCATGCATTACATATGGTACTCAACAACATGCAGTGCAGCTATAGTGACTTCATGCTAGCACCAGTATACATGTGTGTGATGCATGGACTGTGTTGGTAGGTGATGGCCCTTCACTTTGATAACACTGCACCCATGTACACAGTGTCACTGTGGACCTGTTCTGCACCCTGCCTTGTACTGTGCACCATACCTCACAGGTGTACAAACCATTGCTGCATGTGTAGTACTGTGCCAGTTATGTCAGCTCCAATGCTCACAGCCCCTATGTGTTTGAGCGACACATACCTGGGATGATTTGTGGACAGATGTAATTTGTGAATGCCTGATGTCTGGTTTACAGATCACAACATCAGTGGTGCATGTATGACCAATACAAGACTATTACACTGACAACCACCAGACCTTACCATGGCTATGGGGGTGCCCTACACATGTCCCACAACTCTGCATGGTTGCAAGGTCTACTCATGTGCACATCCCTTGGAGTTCACACACTGCTGTCACTAGCTGTGGGGTTAGGGTTACGTCTGCCACAGTTACTGAACCTGATTGTGTGCAGATATAACCATACTTAGCTTATGTAGGATCTATGCTACAGTGCACTGCTGTGTCATGATGACACACCCTTCCCACCTCCAGCCTTATGCAGATGCTTGACAACTATGGCCTACACATGTGTCAGTTTGCAGTGTCCCAAGAATGGGACAGTACGTGCAACAGCCTACTACCAGCTAATTATGTGGAGCACAGTATTATGTTATGTCATAGTGTCGATCTGTAATGGTTGCTATTGTAATACAGGTATATTTACTGTTATAGCACTGTATGAGGGTGTTGTTTCACACGTCACTACTGTAGGCCATGTGTCCTGTCATTCTTCTCATCCCTGTGGACACATTTCACAATGACAGAATGTTAGTTATCTTGCATGTGTCTGATGTACCCTTCCGATACCCCATCATGGTCTCCACTGTGATGCGGTGCATTTCACAGCAACAAAACGTGAACATGTCCAGCATGCAGTATGGGTAGGTGTGTTAGATGTGTGCATGGAATATCCCATAGCTATTACATGCCCGGTGTATTGGCAAGCATGAACATAAACCATACTCACCGGCTACAAGCTGCTGCCTTGGTGGTATCCTGGAGGGACCTACATAAGAGGTTGAGAGAGTTGATGTCAGTGGCCACAGTTGTGGCATTCATCAAGGGAGGGTGCAACATTATGGTACATCAACAGTAGAAGTCCACAATGCCACAGCTTATGCACAACTGTTTATTACTACTACACAGCAACAGACTATGTATATGACATGTCAGATATGCATGATCCACCTGTACAGATGTGGATGCATACACAACAGTGGTCTAATGATGTGCCCTGGGACCTTACCTGCATGTTCCTCAGCCGGTGTGTTGGTGGCACCCATCTCCACAATGCTGCCTGACAGTTGTTGGTTCTGCAGGTGGGCAGGTGCCACAAGGCTGCTGAAAAGCTCCTCTACACGAGTCAGGGGTGGATGAATGACATGCCCCCTGTAGTGGGGTGGTTCCCTTGTACGGCAGCTGCATACTGACGTACATGGCAAAGCAGGTCAGTGCTATAATGCTGGACCTGCTCATAACTATGGTTCTGCAGGATGACATCATTAACCCTGTGGACTAGATCATTCCACAGGATGGTCCTCCCGTGCTGATCATGGGCTGTCCTGCCAAAAGGTAGCGGGTGGTACTGTATCAGGTGTGTCAAGATTACCTCAGTTTCTGCAGTACTGAAAGCTGGTAATCTGGCATGAGACATCTTGCCTGATAGACATAAAGATGGAAACAGGTCTGAGCAACTCATACAGCAGGGTTACCATAGTTCTTAAAACACATCTCTGTCTCCCCCCACCATATCAGCTACAACAAACCGTTCACACAATGCAATTTGTATGTCGACAGCTTACCTACCATTGGGACATATGTTGTATTGTACCAAGCTTTGTGCTATGTGTTTGTACGATGCCTTGTGCTATGTGTTTGTAGCCATGTTCCCTGTGGGGACACTATCTTTGCTGGCCTGTTACAGACTATTTCACCTGCATGTCATTGTCAGTGCCATTATGGTTCCACATGTGCATGTGGTATGAATGCTATTTGATTGCTGCAGATCTGCCATTCTGTGTTTATGGGGATATCTATGCATGCTGTTGGACATGATCTGGGAATGTGTGGACTATTACAGCCCACATATGTTCCATAACAGTGACACAATAGCATGTGTAGGGGTTAGTTGCCAGCAGAACCACACCTCCTACCTCATCTGGGCATTTTACCAGGCCACATTGCATCTGGGACCCACCATGGGCCTTATTCTTTACGGGTCCTGCACTACCTTCAGGTGGAACCACCTCAGGAGATGGTGCCCCCCCATGAGCACACACAGACAGGACCCTGCCACCCAAAGTCAGGTCCAGGGTCTGGTGCATAGGGAGCTCCACGGAGACATGGGGGATGTGCTACATCACCTGGAGCCCTGCAGTACACATACACAGGGTAGACATGATTGTTCCTCCTGCACAGCTCACAGTCCAGGCACCTTTATGACCATGTAGATGCTGTTGTGACTGTCCATGGGTGGGGACCTTGGTCCCATTGCTTTCATATGGGGGCTCAGTGGCATACACATTCCAAACAACACTCCCCATCCACGGTGTTTACACACCACATGTGTCATATACCAGCCCTGTATGCTGTCCTTTCTGTCTTCAAACCCAACCTACATACCACAATTTGCCTACTAGCCTTCACCAACATACAAATTCCCACCTTCACAAACAAATGCGATGTGTTCCCAACATGGGTTACACACCACACATCAAAGTCTGTTTTGTACCCATGTACTGCTGTATGTATATATATATATATATATATATATATATATGTTGTGTATTGATATGTGTGATGTTCTCTCACACATATCATGGAAGGGGACATGTATTTACATATATATGTGTGTATATATATATATATATATATATATATATGTGTGTGTGTGTGTGTGTGTGTGTGTGTGTGTGTGTGTGTGTGTGTGTGTGAGTGTGTGTGTGTGTGTGTGTGTGTGTGTGTGTGTGTGTGTGTGTGTATATATACATATATGTATATATATATATGTATATATATATATATATATATATATATATATATATATATATATATATATATATATATATATATCCAAACAAAATAAGTCCGAAACTCAGCAGTGTGCTGTAATAAAATATCAAAATTCCAGCAAACAGCACAATTAACAAAGCCAGGGCCAGCCGATATCTGGTCCCAGTATGCCTTCAACATATGTAGAGGGATAAGCGCTTTCGGGTTACTCCAAACAACCCTTCTTCAGATCCATATAACTTGTGTCTCTCAAGTATCTGATTTTTAAAATACTTTCAACCAATGAACAGCTAGCTTCAATTTGACATGTCATAGATGTCTCTTCAATCTCCGCCCTTTCAGGGCGGGTTTCATAGGGAAAGCTGTATTGAGCCCAGGTTTTTGATGTGCTCTCAGTTTCTCTATCCAAAGCATTTTTTCTTGTTCAACCCGAAAGCGCTTATCCCTCAACAGTTTTATTGTTTTTATTTCTGCAAGCTGAATAAATGTGTCTATACTTCTATTCATCTTGGAGCATGTTTTTTATGCACATCTACTGAAATGCTGGCAAGCTGTTAAACTGAGTCATTGGAATTGTTTTCAGCATTTGAACTACACTGAATTTTTTCATCTATGCTTTTGTTCAGCATTTGATACATATGCTGAAGGCATACTGGGACCAGATATCGGCTGGCCCTGGCTTTGTTAATTGTGCTGTTTGCTGGATTTTTATATACATACATACATATATATATATATATATATATATATATATATGTATGTGTGTGTAGATATACGTGTAAATGTATATTGTAGGTTGTTTATATACCTATATCTATATGAGTGTGTGTATATCTGTAGACATACACTTCTAATTATATATCACACATATATTTATCTATATGTGGGGTGCATACAGACATCTGGTCCACACTCTGAAACTCTCTTTCCTTCTCAGCTGCACTGTTCTACCTTGCTGCAACACAGACAGGTGTCACACGTGAACACAGACTAACATTAGGGTGGTATATATGGTGACAGATTGCAAGTAAGCCTATTATACACCTATGGCATTTGTGCATGCTACATTACACATTAATATGACTGTCCTGCAATTTGGTGTGCTCTGACACTCATGTGTCTATCATGACAGCAGTACTTCCACCACCAGCTATTGCCCACACTAATATACCAAACACAGATATTATGGCTTACATCTTTGTCATTCATTGCTGATCTGCACAGTTGACAGGTTATGTCCCTCTGCCTACAGGGACAGACAGTATTGTCCAGAGCAGTTGTTCAGCAGAACATTATTACAGGAACAACTACTGATGGCACATATAAATCATTCCACATCATATATCCTATTATTCTATACCACATACTACATTCAATTAAATACATATATATTTTACATATCTGTTAATGTTTTTTTTGACAGCTGTGACAACTTTCTGTTGTTTATGGTTTTTTTTGTATTTATTTTTGTTGTGTTTTTTTCTCTATCTCTCTCTCACTCTCACTCTCTCTGACTCTCTCTCTCTCTCTCTCTTTCTCTTTCTCTCTCTCTGTCTCTTGCATTTGTAGGTGATGCACATGATCAGGTGATGGGCTCTGCACCAATCAGTGTGCACCAGTTGCTAACTGCATGCAGCCTGCTGTGTAGTACTTTGGATAACCACTGTCATGGCAACCCAGTACTATAAAATACTGACTCATGTGGGGGTTGTCCCTTAACCTTTCCAGTATGGAGGACATCCTTCCTGTATGTGGGCAGCAGTGATAGACAGCAGGTAGCAATGCCTCTTACAGCAGGACTTGCAGACATAGGCCAACTACACATTTCTATAAGGTTCCAGACGTACAGACAGCGTGAATAGTGTTGTTATGTGCATTGTGTATTGCTGGTCTTACAGTGTTTGTGTTTACATAGTACTTTAGGATGGAATGCAGTCTGTCTACATAGCTCTCAACTGTGGGTCTGTCTACATAGCTCTCAACTGTGGGCTTATCCACATGATGGCCAGTGGATTGTCTGTTAGGTTTTCTCTGTGCACCACATGGGTCTTGTCCTAGATGTATCACTGGCAGTCTGTCTGTTGCATGCTATCAGTACATGGCTACATCCATTTGTGTTTCTGATGTCTTATTCCTGCATAAGGGTATGTTGCAACAAATCCTGTAACACCAGCAATTTCCAGGGTGTGTAACAGCAATATTGCAAATATGGCCCTGTGTTCCTGCCTCTGTCCTCCACATATATGGCAGGCTTTATGCTGCTGTGATACAGTTAGGGGTTGTTAGGTAATGGCCTATCATTATTTACTACTGGCATTCCTGTTATCATCCCAATCATATCGTGGACTCCCACAAAATATGTTGGTCAGGGTCCATACATATGGGGGCAACAGGTGGACAACATATGTGTGCCCTTGTACATTCCAGAGGTCAGTGTGTGGTACACAGTGCTCTTTGCCCTTGTACAACCTTTTATGGGGGAGGGATATTCAATACTATCAACCTAGGCTGTGACAACATGTCATGGATATCAGTGTTAAGACACATTGAGGTATGTGACTGTACACTTTCATACGTTCCTCCATGGGAACAGTTGTGGGCTACAGCTTACAGTGTTACACACAGTTCAGTTAGTCAGTGTGATTGTGAGATGTTAAGTTGAGCAATGTTATGTGACAGATACATTGACATTACCACAACTAATACATTTCCCCGTAGGGCTTGACTACAGGTTGTAATTGGTGGCTGCTGAACTACATCGGTAATTGTTGATTGTTACTTATCTTGAAGGCAAATCCTTTGTCTACTGTTGTACTAACTGAAGGCCTTAGCCTGGTTAGCATAGTACGTTATATATCCACATTTCTTGCGTCTACTGTTTTGTGTGGACCTTGCATTCATCACTGATTATATATTTCAAAATCTATGTGCTGTAAGTAATGGCATACATTATTGTATAGTACACAAATTAAAGGTTTTCTGTGTATGCATACCTGTGTGTGGTGTCATGTCCTTTGAATTGTGAGTGGGTATATGTTTAATTTATGTATTCTCATTTGTGGAAATGGTTGCCACACTACAAATTTCACAGGTGCCAGTTACAGGACTTGTGGCTGAGGGATAACTTTGCACCCAGTACTTCCAGAATACTTCTACATATGTATGGCTACTAATACCTTTTGCCTGTGTATATGTATATATATATATATATATATATATATATATATATATATATATATATATATATATATATATATATATATATATATATATATATATATAGATATATATATACCTGAATATATTTGTCAATGTATAGATGTGTGTGCATATCTGCACCATTGTAATGTGTACTCCTTCCACATTGTACATTCCCTACGGTAGAATGACTTTTCTGCATGATATGTTACAGATATTGCTCTGACATTTCACAGGTGAATTGGCTTACTGTTAAACCATTGTAATTGTGTTGTGGAGGGTCCTGGATTCAAGAACTACATGTGCTGGATATTGGATTGCACAGCATATGTGTTAGGGCTGTGGAGGGGGTAACCTAGCACTAATTACCAGGTATCCTTCATTTGAGCCCCCACCCCCATTAACAGTGCATATGGTCAGTTATGTTGTAGTGAGTGGTTCAGGATGTTGTTCCGATGTGGAAATGCTATACATATTTCTATCTGTATATCTATATATATATATATATATATATATATATATATATATATATATATATATATATATATATATATACAGCTACATAATTATATATGTAAACCTCCCATATATATATATATATATATATATATATATATATATATATATATACACATACAAACATATTTATCTATCTATATACAGTTGATGTTATATGATTATTTGTGAGTCCCACACACATACACACACACACACACACACACACACACACACACACACACACACACACAGACACACAGACACACACACACACACACACACACACACATATATATATATATATATATATATATATATATATATATATATATATATATGTAGATGTCTATCTGTCCACATTTACAGATATATATTTGTCTATATGTCCATGCATGTTTGGCTCATAATTCTGGCCTATACCTCATTCTCTTGGCAAGTGACATAGATGATCTCAGGACTGAAGTCAGTAACTAATGGTGACACATTTGTGTTTCAGACTTCAACTCCTTTAAAATATGTGTTTTAATACATATAACTGTTGAGCTAGCAATGTTTTAATTGTATAAGAACAATATTTGACATATATCCCTATTTGTACCCACATTTTGGCACACTTTGTCCAGAATTCTTGCATTAAGAGGTTGTGTGGTATGATATATATTTCCCTTACTATTGAATGATTGTGCTGGATGATTTGTTTTGTAAACATCAAGGTTATGTCTGTCTACCATGGCTTAGTGGTAAATCACTTTGTGTATGGTGTGCATGGTCCTGGGTCTGAGCCTGGTAGAGGCTGTTTATCTTGTTGCTGGGCAGAACATGGGCCTTTGGATACAGAGTGATTAAGGCACTTTAAAGCAGTGCATTTTCATTAGACAATAATTTAGTTATCAGGAGGGGAACCTATAGTGCCATGTGTATACCGGGGTTGTCTGTTTCCCATATACCTGAATTAGACATACCTATTAGGTATCGTGTGCATACCGGGCAACCTTGTGTACCACGTATGCTTTGTGATACCTACAAATAAAACTATTGGTGTAAACAAAGTCACACGTGAAGTCTATTGTAGTTACCAGGAAAACATTCATCCCATGAGGGATGACCCAAAAACTGGATGACTTTCTTTGCAGTAACACCATGTCTACACAGGTAAGCATGGCTGTGTTCATATGTGCGTGGACTAGAGCGTGTGGAAGACCGAAGATACTTGGGTTAGGACAACGTACAAGATGAGTCCAGAGGGGAAGAGGAGTGTAGGGTGGGCAAAGTGTGGTGGTTTGGTAGCTACAGGCCGGTAACCAGAGAAGGGATGGTGGCTGTGTTGGCGGGGGGAGGTGGAACTGTGGGTAAAGGAAATATGGGTCAAGGAGAGGCTGGGATGGATGGGCCTGTACTGTTCGGTTCGCCTAGTGGGTGGGGGAGAGGGAAATGAAATATAAGAAAATAACATATAAATGAAAATATATTTAAATCCCTATTTTTATAAAACAAACAAAATGCAATAAACTTGGTAGTGTATTGCAGGACGGACATGGTTGGCTGTGGGGGAGGGGGGTGCCAATTAGTACAAGACATATATTGTTTGGGGTCTCCCAACCCTATTAATGGTGCATCTGGACATATATGTTTCTGTTAATCTACCATTGCTATCTATGGATTTATGCCCATATATACCTGTACAGATATATATATTTGCTTACATATTTATAACTATGTCTGTATATACCTACAGAGATATATATCTTGCTGTGTATATGTGGACATATAGGTGCTGACATATATATGTGTAGATGTCACCATTTGCATGTATATATGTTCATATATATTTATATCTATGTATATATTTCTGACTATGTATATATATATATATATATATATATATATATAGATATATATATATATATATATATATATATATATATATATATGCAGTATCTGTTTAGATATTAAAATATTTACACACACACATACATCTAGATGTTGGTATACATTCTCTGTACTGTTGCATTAAAATTGCATAAAATTAGCTGGGGGGTTCAGGAGGGCTCCCCTTGCAAAACTACATTGCATCCTGAAAAGTAACCTCGAAGCATGCACAGATGTGTGTTGATCTTGTGTGACTTGATGTTACCATGTTGCTATTAAACATGTCAAAGTAATGCCAACCTGACCTTACCCACTAGGCCTATATATTTTTATATATTTTAATAAAACACAAAGAGAAACTCCAGCACTCATATAACTAAAAATACAATGATTTACTGAATCAAAATTACTTTGCAGTCAATCGTTCCACAGATAAAATTGTTTTTTCAGAGCTTTATGACCAGTTTAATAAACACCAGCATTTTAAAGCTGCATCATGCCACGTGATGAAAGTCAAAGCTCACAACAAGAGAAAAAAATGTTAATTTCATTAAAGAACCCAGTAGCAAGGCATGCACATGGAACCTTAACACATTTTAACCATTTTAAATGCACTTTAAATGAAAAAAAAAAAGAAAAACATAAAATATATAGTTCATTTAAAAAAAGACAAAATTTTATTTTTTCTATTTTTATTTTGCTTAAGGTGTTTACTGTTCTTTTTTGTCCTAAGGTTTCCTGTACAAACCTTCCTACAAGGCTATTTAAGAAAAGACAAAAAAAGTTTTTCTTGCTGTGACCTATATTTTGAGTGGGTTTAAAATGTTTTTCTAAGTTTCCAAGTGCATGCCCTACCATATGGTTCATTTAAGAAAGAAGGAAAGTAAAAATATTTTACTTTATTTTCACTAATAGCATATTTAAAGCTGTTAAATTTTCTGTTTACATTTCCCTTTTTTGTGGGATTTGCTTTGTTCACTTTCTTCCACTCTATGCATCCTTTCTGTTTATATATATATATATATATATATATATATATATATATACACACACACACACACACACACACACACACACACACACACACACACACACACACACACACACACACACACATATACAGTGGATATAAAAAGTGTACACACCCCTGTTAAAATGGCAGGTCTTTGTGATATAAAAAATGAGACCATGATAAATCATTTCAAAACATTTCCCACTTTTAATGTGACCTATAACATCTACAATACAATTGTAAAACAAACAAATCTATTTGGGGAAAATATAAAAAATAAAAAAACATACAATAAACTGGTTGCATAGGTGTGCACACCCTTAAACTAATACTTTGTTGAAGCACCTTTTAATTACAGCATTCAGTCTTATTGGGTAGGAGTCTATCAGCATGGCACATCTTGACTTGACTTGGCAATATTTGCCCACTCTTCCTTGCAAAAATGCTCCAAATCTGTTAGATTGCGAGGACATCTCTTGTGCACAGCCCTCTTCAGGTCACCCCACAGATTTTCTACTGGATTTAGGTCTGGGCTCTGGCTGGGCCATTCCAAAACTTTAATTTTCTTCTGATGAAGCCATTCTTTTGTTGATTTGGATGTATGATTACTTGGGGCCATTGTTGTGTTGAAAGGTGAAATTCCTCTTCATCTTCGGCTTTCTAGCAGACACCTGAAGATTTTGGGCCAAAAGTGACTGGTATTTGGAAATGTTCATAATTCCATCCACCTTGAATAAAGCCCCAGTTCCAGCTGAAGAAAAGCAACCCCAAAGCATGATACTGTCACCGCCATGCTTTACAATGGGGATGGTGTTCTTTTGGTGATGCAAAGTGTTGTTTTTGCACCAAACGTACCTTTTGGAATTGTGGCCAAAAAGTTCAGCCTTGGTCTCATCAGTCCATAACATATGTTCCCACATGCTTTTGCAAGACTTGATGTATTGTTTTTAAAATTTTAGCTGGGCCTGGATGTTTTTCTGTGCAACAAAAGGTTTTCGTCTTGCAATCCTATGCCGTAGACCAGACATATGGAGAATGTGGGAGATTGTTGTCACATGTAGTACACAACCAGTACTTGCCAGAAATTCCTACAGCTCCTTCAGTGTTGCTGTAGGTCTCTTGGCAGCCTCCCAGACCAGTTTTCATCCTGTCTTTTCATCAATTTTGGAGGGACGTCCAGTTCATTGCAAAGTCACTGTTGTCCCATATTTTCTCCACTTTTTGACGACTGTCTTCATTGTGTTCCATGGTATATCCAATGCTGTGGAAATTTTTATGTACCCTACCCTTCACCTGACTAATACCTTTCAACAATGAGATCCCTTTGATGCTTTGTAAGCTCCCTGCAAAACATGGCTTTTACTGTAGCAGGCAACTGAGTAAATGTCTGGAAAATCCTACTAGGATAGCTGAACTTTATTTGGGGTTAATCAATCTCTTTAACTGATAGCAGGTGTGTACCCAAGAAGGCTGAATGTTGTAATTAAATCAAAAGGTGCTTCAGAAAAGTATTAGATTAAGGGTGTGCAGACTTATACAACCAGCTAATTGTATGTTTTTTATTTTTTATATTTTTCCCGTAACAGATTTGTTTGTTTTTCAATTGAATTGTACATGTTATATGTCACATTAATGGTGGGAAAAGTTTTGAAATTATTTATTGTGGTTTCATTTTTTATATCACAAAAACCTGACATTTTAACTGGGGTGTGTACACTTTTTATATCCACTGTGTGTGTATATATATATATATATATATATATATATATATATATATATATATATATATATATATATATATATATATATATATATATATATATATATATATATATGTATATATAGTCTATATCATATCGTCAGTTTTAAAACTTCGAATCACTAAAGTTCGAACTTTAATGATAGAGTCATATAACGGAGATTGCCATAGAGTGTGGGAAGGGAATATTTCCCTTTACTGCACTGTAGTGTGATCTCAGAGTTGGTATATTTAAGTAGCGGGGGGGGTGCAGGGGGGTTTGCCGCCCTGCATAGAACATTTTTTTTTGTTTTGGGTTGAAAATGTTTTTGTTTTTTTTTTTAAATTCAAAGTATTGAAGGTTTGAACATTGAAGTTCAAACTTTAGTGGTTCGAACTTTTAATACTTTAACAATATGATATATATCATATATATATATATATATATATATATATATATATATATATATATACCTGTGTGTGTGTACACACACACACACACACACACACACACACACACACACACACATAAACACATTTAAAATGCATGTAAGAAGATTATAAAATAGATATGAATCATTTTTTGCTAAAAAGAATTGTGTTTAGGTATGACAAAGAAGCCATATTTGAAATAGACTGCACAGCTAAAAGATCTTTGAGATGGTGGGATGAGTGCTATGATTCTGTCGTTTCTGACAGGTCTAAAATATTTATTTGCAAGAATCATTCTTGAGTACAGGTTTTAATTTCCTTTTTACTAACGGGCAAAAAATGTAGTTACACTTTTTCTCTGGGAGGAATTATGGACCATGTTTGGCTATGAGTGATAGTCACTGTTGATGTGATACCTTGGCCTCATGTATGTAATGGGAAAAGAGAGGTTAATGCTAATGCTGATTTGTTAATTTTTATGCTGCGGTGGTATGGCAGTAGCATTGTTACCTCACAGCAAGAGGTTTTCTGTTCGATTCTCGGCTTGGCTTGGGAGTGCCTTCTGTGTGGAGTCTGCATGTCCTCTCCACGATTGGGTAGCATTCGAAAGACATGCATACATAAATGGGCATGCCTTAGTTGAAGGTTGGGCATCGAGCTGGCACCTCAGCATTTTGTAAAAATCTACTGCCAATCATTAGCAGACCAGAGTTCCGCTGTGGCAACCCCTTACTGGGAAAAAGCCGAAAGACAAACAACAACAACTTATTTTTCTTCTTTATGACTAAAACAAGGAAAGCTGGTTAACTTTCATTTGATTTGCCTCCTTTGAAATGGATAGGATTTTCAAAACTAGGATGATATAATAAGTTGAATTTTTTATTCTCACATAAATTTTTCTAATGTTTCTTATATGATATACTGAGGTGCAAATGTTTGAGAGCAGAACCATATATATTGGAATCCACACAGAGCTGTCAGTCTCCCAAATGTGTACCACTTTCTTAATGTGTATATTAGAAAGACCAGTGTAGAAGAGTTCTGCAACAAATGCAACTATCTTAAAATAAAATGTATAACCAACATTGATGCATAGGTAAGAACTAAAGAAAACTACAGGTCATTTTAAGCTTAGCCAACTTCATAAAGGTGAGAATTAAACACTGTACCTTATATCTTTGAAGTAAAAACCTAAACCATTATGCCAATGACTAACCCAATGTATAATTTAGCTCATCCTTCCAGGGTAGCAAATA